>NC_080571.1:271348827-271652122 GCF_030247185.1 Malaya genurostris
ACGTTCCCGACACAGACGCCTGAAAACCACAATCAACACCGTCGTTACGGTATAATGATGCTTTTCCTGGGAAGCGGTTTGCATCGAGTTCATTGTGCAACACTGAGATCATGCATTTATGAGGTGTTTATAGCATGTAAGTGCGACTACCCAACCAACTACGGCTGATGTAGTGTGCGCAAAAGCGAGAGGGCAATAAATTGAATTTATTCATTAAAACTATGCTCCGCCAAAGTACCGACTAACTAGCAGTTTTTCGTGCCAGTTCGTTAGCAAACAAAACATTTTCACTGTGCGGTTTACAAAGTGAATACAACGGCGACGACGACGACGACGACGACGACGACTGCGACGATGTGGACGACGATTGTGATGATGCGACTCGTTTCCTTGCATTTATTTTATTTTCCACATGCGAACGCATGCTGGGGGTCCATTTTTCATAGGAGTTGCTGGACAGCAGAGTACTTTCCCCGAACGAGCAACATATCTGTGAAATTGTCTGTCAGGATATGCATCGTGGCTATTAAAGTTTCACTGGTACGGAAGTATTGTCACGAAGGCGTGGTGAGGGAAGGGGATCGAAGAACAGGGTCGACTGTTGCTGTCGTCTGTGTCCTGGTTGATGATGAAAAAGAAAATTAAACTATGACTCGGAGTGATCCCCTCTCCAACAACTGCTGAGATATTTGTCGTCGTTAATTTTTAGTATGATGTTTGTCGACGTTCTAAAGATGACGTTAGCAGATGATTGTGGTGACAGATAGTAATCTACTCGGTGAAAGGTTAGTCATCAGATGAACATGACAGGAAATGTTCGATAATGTAAAGGAAGTTTTTTTAATATTGTTAATCTGTGTCATGTTGCCACATGTTCTGGCAAAAGAGAAAGTAAAAATAAGGATCCGAAGAAGAAAAAAATGATGTTTGGTAACAAGTTAGACACGCTGCACCTGTTGTTCAAAATGGACGCGTAGGGAATACATGAACATAAAAGGGAAGACCAAACCGGGATAAAATGTTTATTAATTTATTCCGGTTATGATAACCGGTGCCCATTATAGAAAAAGTTTTTTTGTTGTCTTTTCAGTAACATGCTTTCGTTCCAAGGTCAGGAAAGCTTTCTCAGAAAGAAGCAGCAGTTAAGTTGTTTTTTTACAATTACTAGGGTTCCGCACAACATCTATCTCCTACATTTTTCACTATGTTAGGTGCTTCTTAGTAACGGCTCTGTATCTGGTTTTCTATTGGGCGCAGTTTCGGAGGTTTTTGAGATGTTCTGATCTTTCGACACGAAATCGACATCATTTACCTTATACAACTCTAGCACGTAAAGCTGTGGCGCTCGTGGTGGACGGATTTGGAAGTTCTTGGCGCCCACGTGTCGGGAATTTCGTCAGCTTCACGAATGATTTTTGACATTCCGCAAATCGACTGTACTTTGTAAACAATCAACATGGAAGCCGAAAGAAGGGAGAAAGTTGTGCACAGTTATTTGGAAAATCCATTGTGGTCTGCATCCAGGCTAGCTAAAAAGCTTAAATTGTTCAGGAATACCGTTTGGCGCGTTATCAAACGGTATAAGGAAACATTGACGAAGATTCGGAAGCCTCAAGCCAATCGACGGAGTGGAACTGTCGACCGGAAACTGCGTGGTAAGATTTTGAAGACGATTAAGAGGAATCCTAATCTGTCGGACCGTGATTTGGCCAGAAAATTCAGTGCTGCCCATAGAACCGTGAGGAGAACTCGACTCCGGGAAGGAATCGTAAAGTCGTAAGGAATCGTAAAGTCGTAAAGAGCTAGCAAACAGTAAAATCGGACCATAAAACAGAATAGTGTGGCCAAAATTCGTGCTCGGAAACTATATGACCAGGTGCTGACCAAGTTCGACGGGTGTCTTCTGATGGACGATTAAACCTATGTCAGGCTGACTTCGGGCAAATCCCAGGTCAAAAATTTTACTTGGCAACGGCTCGGGGGGATGTTCCAGCCAAATTTAAATTTGTTTTTGCCGACAAATTTTCAAGAAAATTTATGATTTGGTAGGGCATTTGCACCTGTGCATAAAACGAAAATTTTCATTACAAATAAGACAACGACATCGGAACTATACCGAAAAGAGTGTCTCCAAAAACGAATTTTGCCGTTCATTCGATCCCACGACCATCCCGTAATGTTTTGGCCAGATTTGGCAAGCTGTCATTACAGCAAAGTCGTTCAAGAATGGTATGCAGAGAAAGGGGTCCAGTTTGCTCCGAAAAACCTTAACCCATCCAACTGCCCCCAGTTCCGTCCTATTGAGAAATACTGGGCAATCATAAAGAGGAGACTCAAGGCAAAGGAAAAGGTTGTCAAAGACATCAATCAGATGACGACCTGGTGGAATAAGATAACTATAACGATGGACGAAGAAGGTGTGCGCCGCCTAATGAGCCGTGTTACAGGAAAAATTCGAGAGATCCTTCGAAACCGTGACGAATAATTTTATCCGTATTTTTTCTTAAAAGTATGAAGAAAACGCTACATTTGTTTAAAAAAAGGCGGGTGGGTAATGTCAGAGACATAACTGGATGTCGTGAATACGAAAACAACCGACATGTTCCTTAACACTTCCGAATATCAATTAGTTGATCAATTGTATGAATTCTGCAAGCATTCCCCTTTTTCACATTTTTTCGCAAAAACAAAGAAGGCTTCACTTGATTTCGATTACTGTGAATTTCACACAGCGAAAAGTGCACAAATCTAATCAAACTGTTCTAGATTTGCACTAAACTGAGGATATTTACCTTCGATTTGCGAAAAGGAAATCCTAATAGTTCTTTAGAAAACTTTTAGGGCCATTAGAATGGCTGATTTTGTGTGATGCTCTCCACCGTTGTCCTCTTTTCGTTGTTTTTTCACCAATACAAACAACTGGCAGCTGTGAAGTAATCGCTCTTGTCTGAAGCGAAACTAGCTTTGCAAACGACACACAATACATCTGCTCGCAGTGGCGATAGAATCCAAACTGATGCAAATTTTGTAAGGAGCTATCTTTTTACGTGATTTCGTTTGTAGCTTTTTCACTACTGGGCGGTCCTAGCGGCTATAAAAATAGCAGCATATAGAATTTTCAAGTTCGATTATTTCATTTTGGTTTTGCATTTCATTGAAAGAAACCATCAGGATGCTGTACTAGATTCATTCCTGCCTTTCAGAAGGACCAAATTGTGGAACTCACTACGATATTAAACACTGTTCGGAACATTTTTATCGAACGATTTGTTGTACAGCAGCAGATATTTTGTTCTCTTCCTCAGAACGCGTTCTGATTGGGTGGTGTTGACATGGGTCAAATGAGACTAGTTTTTCAATAGTGTACTTTTGAAATACTTCAATGCTTATACACGTTTAAGTTGAAAAATTTCGATTTTATTGGTAGTTAGATTATATAAACCCTTTCACAGATCACTGAGCTATGAGCTTCAAAAATACGAGAAAGGCAAACGCGCCTTATGAATTAACCTCTTTGATACTCGTTTATACCAAACATTTCAGAAAAGTTTAATTCTGAATTGTTTGAGATTATGTCACACAACTGAAAATTTTATCATAAAATTGTGATCATATTTTCGATGGCATGTAGCAAAAATTATGTTGATTCGTTAGATACAACAAGAGATATTCATAAACAAAAACTTATCACTCTCTCAGAGGGTAAGTTTTGAAAAGGCGCCCCCAAGTAAAGTAAGTCGTATTCACGACAAAAGATCTTGATTTCAATAATAAATAACTGAAATACAGCCAATTGTCTTTGTTCCAATTCTATCTGAAGCAAGCTTTACTTCATGTTGCGGCACGATGCCAAATCTTGCCAAAATATTGTCCGACCATCGTGAGCCTTCGGGTGAGGGAGAAATGGCATCGAGAACCACACAGAAGAGTATAAACTCAGCATGAAGGACACAGAAGAGTATAAACTCAGCATGAAGCTTTGAATTTGTACTTGTGGAAAGCGGTGTATATCTTTCGATTTTAAACGGAACACCCTTCTTAATCCAATGTAAAGTTTTACCATCTGTTTTGTCTAATTTCGCACTCGGTATTTGATTGAGACTTCCGTAAAATATAACTCCGTAAAATATAACTCTTGATATCTATTTGGGCATGTGTAAGCTTTTAAGGTGCAAATATATTTGAGTTCAACAATTTATTTACTTTAATGTTTTCTTATGAATAGCTTACATTTCTAGTCTATTTTCAAGCAGTCAGTTGTTTGTAATCAAATGGTGCTCCTTTTGTTGTGAACAGTTACTAGGGTGGTAACAATTATGCTGAACTAAGCTTTTTCATATGAGCTACCAGTAAAAAGTTATGATTGTTTTGGCCGTGAATACGACTTACTTTACTATGGGGAGTCTTTTCAGAATTTACCCTGTACAAGAATGGGCAGAACTTTATCGCGAATATCACTTGATGTGCTTAACCCAACAACATAATTTGTTCTACAAGCTATCAGCAATATGATCAGGAATTTGTGATTAAATTTTCAACAGCGTGAGATAACCATAAATAAATAAAAAACGAAGTTTTCTAAAACTTCTGGAAATAATGTGAAAAATTAATCACGCTTGCTTGCCTTTTTCGCACCCGGACGACGGTTTCGAGGTAGTCAGGCACATATCAGTTCCGATTATCTACTGGACGAGTATGAAAGGTAAACTTTGATTGAAAACCGTCCGTTTGTTTTAGTGCTTCAGACGGAACTGGATGTCTAGGTGAGGTTCCTCCCACCAATATCAGTAAGAACTTGGTAACGCTCAGGTCATGCTTTCATTTGTACTTCGATCGTCGGAAGGAGAATTTAGTTTCAGGAGTTCATTGTTTTTTTTTTCAAGTTGTCACTTGTGCTTGTTGAACGGCAACAGACTTTTTTTTACAATTCTAATCATGTTTTTACTAAAACCGTTTCACTAAAAATTATGTTTACTTGCTGATATTTGACCATGACTACATGCGAAAAATACTCATTAAACTTAAAAACAGCCGTTTTGTACGCATTGGGTCAAGGAAAATCTCAGTCGTGTGTTGCAAGAAAGTTCAACATTGTTCAAGTTGTGAGCACGTGGGTGACAAAAAAAACGAACTCTATGTTTTCAAAACGTGCCTAATCCACCTAGCAGTGAGATGATACCTTTTTTTTATCAATCCGCATGTGTTTTTTGCATGAATATTTTTCGGTGTTTCAGTTTTCATGACATTATTCTAATGTCCGTCGTTTTAAGTGGCAATTTGAGATTTTAATCACTCATTACTCTGTAATGTCGGCACTGCAAATCGGATCGAATTTTAATCTAAAAGTGTAACAATCGATTAAACATTCCATGATATGTCGAAATAATTTTCACTTTAGAGTTTAGTGTAATTTCAAGTACTTCCAGAGCCGATATTCAGGAACCAGCATAACCCAAACCGATTCGTATGACCATATGACGTATAAAATGCAATAATATTGAGTCCAACTTTGAAGCTTTTCGGGATTGTCATCTTCTATATCGCTTTGAATTTTAAAAATTCATCATCCTACAATTCCAGAATCGGAAGTCAGAATTTAATAAAATTGGATTTATTTTCATTTGAACATTTGTTTCTGAAATTCGATTAGGCTTTTTTTGAGAAAACGACTGAGCTTTGAGAAACGGAATTCTAAAATCGGTATGGCCGAAGTCAAATAAGTTCACCTGTGTAAACTAAACATTTGCTTCAAAATGTTTGAAATTCAATGTAGACATCTTTGAGGAATCGTAGTGCGAATTAAAGTTTTGGGTGCCTTCCGAAACGAAAACTGAATACAACCAAAAATGAAATAAGTTTATTTGGTTATCGACTATCCAAATCTGCTAACCCGATAAACCTGATTAATTTATGTGAAATTGACATTTTTATACTAATCACCCTGTATCCTCGAAACCAGAAGTTGGATCTGACTGAAAAGCAAGATGTCTTATAGAATCTAAAGACTTTTTATTTGAATCTTAGATCATTCCCAGACTTCATTTGAATCTTAAAACGGGTCAGCCATTCACGAGAAAAATGAGTTGCACAATTTTAATTTCGTTTCACATGTCCTCCTGTAGCTCCGGAAAACGAGATCGGAACCAAACGTAATTCAGGAACCTTGTTTGGGAGCATACGACTTTTTATATAAATATGAGTTTGATGAAAACGGTTGAGTCATCTCCGAGAAAATTGAGTGAAATTATTTGTCACACACGCATTTGCTGATCTCGACGAACTAATTCGAATGGTATATGGGTGTTATGTTCTTCCAGCATTTATTGCTGTAAGTGGTTTAAATCAATATAATTATCGAATTGCTTTCAACTCGAAAATGCTTGCCATCATCTAGTTTACATGTGTCATATTAGAACAACTATGTTGCCAAAAACGAACCGTGCTAAAATCGGTCCGAGGCAAAATATCATGCTGTACACAGTCTTTTGGGTACTTAGAAACAAATGTATGTGACAGTGTAAAAAATCGTGTTTTATGTTGCTCCCAAGTATTTCTTTTCCAGACAGTGCTCAAAACTTCTACTGCTGGAATAAGGGAAAAAGTCGCTTACACAAATATTTCGATATTTCCGTTATAAATAAACGGATTTTAACAATCTATGGCTTGTTGGATAGGTATTACCGTGCGGAATCTAAGTCTGAAAATATATTCTGTTTTCAAGGTCAATTGTGACAGATACTGTAAAAAAAACTGAAAATTTTGACTTAAAACTTCGTATAACTCTAAAAGCAAACATCCAATCTCAAAACCATTCAATAGCGTTCAGGGTGACGGGAAGACCTTTCATTTGCGAGTAGTTTGATCTAAATCGGTTCAGCCATCTCTGAGATCTCGACCTCTTAGTTGACAACACACATACAGACACACACACATACACAAACACACACACGGACATTTGCTAAGTTCGTCGAGCTGAATCGATTGGTATATAACATTCGGCCTCCCGGGCCTCGGAAAATTTTTCTAAAGTTTGAGCGAATTCTATACCTATTTTTTATTTTTATAAAAAAAGGTAAAACATCTTTTTAAGTCACAAAAATAAACAATTTTCAACTGGCGGTAATACCTAAATCTCATAGAACACCTTAATGTCAGTTCATATCAAACATTTTAGAAAATTTCAAGTGTGAAGTGTGAAGAGCTGGAACGACGTTTTAGATTACGTAATTACTCTAACAAAAAGGAAGTATTTAATGCGTTGCAGAATGAACGGTTCGCAATTTCGAAAAGATTCTTTGAAAACATCGTCTCATTAATTCCAAATGTTTCCAATTTTTATTACCTGCGTCATCACCTATGAAGTTTAATTTAGAAATACAATAAAATTAAATGAATATATAAATATGGACATTTGTTCTGTTATCGGCTTTATAATGTAGTAGATGACCATAGATTCTAATCATGAGCTATTAAACTTTGTAATTTAAAGTTATTATATACTTTTTTACTTCCCTGAAAGGTAAGAAATTGATTTAGTGAGACATTTCCCAAAAAAAAAATGCGCAAAATGAAGTACAAGCGCCTTTGAGAGCTATTATATATTTAACTTTGTGGAAATCGGTTCAGTACTCTTTGACTAAAATTAGTGGCATTATTTTTTTGCATTTACATATCACTCTGTAATTCCAGAACAAGAAGTAGGATCCAGATGAAACTCAGAAACTTTGTATGGAATGTCAAACTGATTCGAATGGTATATGAGATTCGGTCCTCCAGGCTTCGATTCAAAAGTCGGTTTTCGCTGTGATTGTATAGCTTTTCTGTATGACAAAAACAAATACTTATAAGAAAAAGAAAATGGAAACTTTGTTGGTCGCATATCCCAGAAATAACAATCATAAATGATACCGTGATCATACAACTGTCGTTTAAAATCAAGGCAATTATGTTACAACCGAAAGTTAGACCTTAAATCTAAACCTGAAAAAAAATAACTCAAAAACGAAATATTTCGCTTCGCCAAATTAGTGATATGTTATGTTTACAGTCTAAACAAGTCTAGCAAATATAAATACACGTAGCGCCCTCTTTCCACAGATCATGAAAACCGACAAAAAGTGATGCAAACAGCTTTTTTTTAAATTAGAAAAATCGGTACAGTCGTCGATATGTTTTGAATTTTCTACATAAGACAGTTTTCCAAGAAATCAAGAAAAACTGAATGAATGACTCATGAATAAAAACAAAAACTGCAAGCCCTATGGGGGTTTTTAATTCACAACTATTTACGTACAAGATTAACGTGGCCGATTGAACCGCTTTTTGATAACCAAAACATTTTTTTAATAAGATGAGTGTTTTTCTTGAATGCGAAGAAACAACGAAATTTTTATTAAAATATTTCTTGTACTAAGTAATCGGCGCTTGAAAATCCTCAAATCCAATACCTTCTCAACGGCATTAACGCGCAAAGTGCAAATTGCCCGAATGAATGTAAAAATCGGATGAGTGCAACTTAGTTTGGAAAATCCGTTGAATGTAATCTAAAATCTGTGTGAAATTGGCTGTTCTTAAGATGTTCGAAACTTGATCACCGTTTGTACGGTTTTATTTTCTGTATTTCGAATTCGCACCCCTACATAGAAACCAAAGACGTAGTCCTACGTCAAAATGTCTGTTTTCGCATAAACTAGCATTATCTACAAATTTCAATAATATTGAGCCCTTTTCAGAGGAATTTTTATGTATTTTCTTCGTCGCACAGCTTGAAATTTTAAACTCATTACACCCTTAAATTCCAGAGCAGGAAGTCGGACTCGGATAAAATTAGACTTTTTTATTCTGAGCACAATTCAATTTTTTTTTGTTTTTCGTCACTTCATATATCAGTATATAGTTCTAAGCATTTATCACTCTGTTATTCAGCCATTTCTAAGAAAAGTGAATGAATTTTTTTCACACACACAGACATAGCTCAACTCGCATTCTCAATGAAAGAAACCATTCCAACAACCTCATTTCCTATATTTTTATGTCTCATTCGTAAATCATCGACACCAGAACGAACGAAGAGAGGCGAAGCATTTTCGTTTCTCAATGAAAAAAATGAGAGAGCATAATTGCCAACGTCACTTTTTCCTCTATGACAATACGAAACCAAACTAACGTCTTCTTTCATCGATGTATTGAAAATCTTTGACGCTTGGCTATAAAGAGTGACGAATCGAAATAATTACATCCAAGAACCTCTTAGGAAACTAAAACTACTACAAACACGAGCACCAACAAGTAAAAGACATTGTGAAACCATTTTCTGTCATTTTCGATTCTCCAAGCTTCGGTTGAATACCGACACTGCATACTATGGGACTTTCACTGAAAACAGCAAATGACTGAAAAGGCAAATGAATGAAAGAACACAAACTACTGTTCCGCTAATGTCATTAACTGGACATGGATTTCGTTATCATAGTTTGCAGGCGAAACTGAGAGTGACATTAATTTCTCGCCATTTTCGTCTATTTTGAGTCAATGAAAATGATTTTTATTAGCTCTGATACTTGCTCTACGGACATTTTACTAGTCGATTTTTCAAGACTTTTTACATGAAAAAGGTAAAATCATGCGTGAGGTTAACTCGAGTAAAATAATATTTATTTACTTTTGTTTCAATTTAAATAAGTAAACAATTTGCGAAGGTGAGAGAAGCTGCATACGTTATTTATTATTTACAGTTAAAAAAAATCTTGTGATTTTAGATCTTATAAGATACACACGAATGGAGCGTCGTATTCCACACAAATTTATACTCAAGATCATGTAAAACTGTGAGATTCGAAAATTACTTGGATTGAAATCGAATGAAATAAAAAAATAAAAGATCGATAGCAGCAGCCCGACTTAAACCGAGAAACATTAGAACACAAAGCTCGCCATTTAATCGACTGAGCCACAGAAGCACATTTCTGCTCAATGAATAATTGATGCATATAAATACATACAGCGGCACTTGGTAGTCGAGTGCAAAATTCTATCCGAATAGGAATTAAAAATTCACCTGTAAAATTTATAATCGTGTTCTATGAAGTACAGGTGATCCATCGTTTTATCCCTGCTGAATTTTCAATTACAATCAGTTTAAAAACAGGTTACGTTATTTGAAATTGACTTCGAAGAACTTTTTTTTGTAAATAATTTTTGTTAAACATAATATTATGGATATTCTTCGAGTGAGTTCAAAGAGTAGACACCGAATGATGCCTCAAATCGTTTTGATTATACTGACAAATACTGAAAATCCAAAAAAAGCCAATATTTCCCTTTTCCAGCTCGTAAATTCCTTCCACACTTTCTCCGGTACGAATAAACCCTTGTTCACTTGTTCATTGTCCTCAATCCTAATGCTGCTTGAGCTCTCCCTAATCGGTTGTTTGTTTGTGAACGAGTTAGTTGCTCTGACAAGGATATTTATTTTCCCGAAGACATCTTGCAACAATCTTGAAAAGGAATCCACCGAAAAATCAACTTTGACGGTAGATGTAGGACGAACCTATTGAAGATGATAGCAAAAGCATAGAAAAGTATGCTTGCAATGTGCTTTCATTTACATTAAACATCAAAATTTCTCATGGATTTCCAAATAACTCCATGGACCCTAATAAAACAAGTTCATCCATTATTCAGTTCACGCATTCCGAAAAATTCATTCCAGGAACGATTCTTCACGGCTCTCGCATTAGCTCATATAATAAGATTAAAAACAGCGCTTTGCAACTTTCAACCAACCCAGCGAAGCCGGAACTTAACAGGTTTTGCATCCGAAATTAACTTGTCAAAAGGAAAACTTACCTCCGCTTCTCAGTTTGTTGCACCTGCCAGTCGTCCGTCCATCTGTCTATACTTTTGAGTAAGTCTGTCACTCACTCTCTCTCTCTCGCAAGGACAAACGATCCGGTGGAATGACACACTGTTTCCGCATCCTGTCTCCTTTACGGTAGCTCCAGGCAGGCAAATGAAAAAGCTCTGCTCAGATGCGGCAGCAACGCTCGGGTTGCACACCGGCTTTGGTTGGGGAGAAACTTGCTATAAACCTCGTGGAAATTATATCCCAGTGCAACACGGTGCAGCAGGGGATTATGTTTCTTGTGCAGGGCATCTGCTTTTCGCACCGTTTCCCTGGCTTCTTGTAAAAGGTTTGTTGCGCAAACCGATGTTGATTTTGTCTTTGATGCTTACCTCTTTTTGCTACTTTTAATTAATGTTCATTATCTGTAGCATTTGTGCAAATGAAAATCGATCGAAGGAAAGTAACTCGAACCGACGAGGAAACAGCTTTGGAAGACTTGCTAGAACTAATGACATTTCAATTTACCAGACAGATCTGATTCGAGTAATTCTTCCGAACGTTGTTATTACTCATGATGTTCTGATCTGATAGATTCGAGTCGACTGTATCGATATGGAAGATAATGACAGTTTGGGGATGAGGTGAGTGGCGGAATAGAAATTGGAGAATGGATGGTAATGATGAAGAACAATTTATCATCATTTTAATTGATGTATATTGGAAGTTTACCAAGGAAGCTTTGACAGTTCGATACTTATGATATAACACTGACGAACCAGAACAAATTTGTTTGGTTTTATGCAGTCAAGTCTTGACGTTACATTCCTTTCGTGAAATTTAGCCTTTCTGTTTCAACACACTTGGCAGCCGATCTCAGCGTTCAGAATCATAGCATGGCTGGTGCTACGATGCTACTGACACTAACAATCCTTCCATTGAACCGCCAACCCGAACGACAAAACTCAACCTGCAATAATTTCTAGCACTAACGTAACTTAGTGTACGTGATGTAATAACTTTCGCTCAATTTCACAACGACGCGCACATTGGACACTGTTAATGAAAAATTCCCAATTCGGTGCAGTAAATGAGCGTGTACATAACCTTCCCCACTGTTCATTGATAATTAAATTTGAGAAGACGTATTGCAGGATGGAGAGCTTTTTCCGTCGAAAGGGAAGAGTGCTGGATTATTTCTCCGGAATCCGAAATGTAATACTTGTGTAACGTATTCGATTTCATAAGCGTTTTCCTTCTTACGTGGCTTTTACGCATCACGCTATACCCGTCCCACATCAATAATTGTAAAACAGGATAAAACCACCACATGCAGACAGACATGCAGACAGTACTAGGAAGTATTAAGGCGAAAACATATCCGAAGACAACAATTCCGACAATTCCAAAAACAACGGTAAATGAGACAAAAACGAAAAATATAACAACAACAATTATAACGATTACGAAAATATGATCAAAAATGCTTCAATCCCTGCTAAGCAATGAGTAATGAGAAAAGAAGCGTAGCCAGGTAACAACGAGATCCAGTGAAAGTGTGATAACCGGCTGTGTTTAATTTCTAGAGTATTAGGAGATATCAAGGTTAAACCGGAGGTTAGAACACCCATTACACCTAAGTTTTCGCTGAATTTATCTATACCGTTGGGTAGCCCAAACCTTCAGATCCAATTCCCAATTTGTGAAATATGCATTAGTTTTCGCACCAAGTCTCGATGAAGTAACCAACGCAAATATTTCAATAACTGACCGGCTAAACCGCACTATAAACTTTCACAAAAAATGAACAATGAATACAGTAGGGGGCCAAATCGCAAGATACCTTGATGAGTTCGAAAAAAATTTACCAAAGTTCCATTAGATTTTCTTTATGTTTCAACCTTTCGTGAAATATAATCCGGAAATATAGGTACTGCCTCGAAAACTGAAGACTATATACTTGTATCGCATCATATAATGGACGTTTTGCTAAAAAATTCAATTAATCTAGTTTAAGGGGCGGTAGGGTTTAACACTTTTGAAAAATCATTTAATTTTTTCTTTGTATTTTCTTACAGTAAAACATTTCGAAAATATTCTGTGAAATTTTCAAGCCTCTGGAAGTTATGAGCCTTTATCTTTGCTTAACTCATACTGCGGCTCAAGAGTTCTGCTTCGATTGACTTGAACCTCCACCAACAACTACAAAAGTGAAAAAATCAAATAAAAACGTTGGGGTCTAGAAAAGTAGTTCCGGAACCGGAAGTAGTATCCACAAACAAATTTAGGAATTCCGTATGAAACTGTAAAACTTTTCCTTTGAACCTATAAGTTTGTGAATATCGTTTTCGACATCTTGGAGGAAAGCGAGTGGGATCCTTTTTGCAGTTTTTAATCACCATTTCCAACTCTTCCGAAACCGGATTCAGAAGACCGGAATAGCCGAAGTTGGTTTGTTTGCCAGCAACAAACATGACCTTAGAATTGGAACAGTTTTGAACCTAGTTAAATCTATATTTACTATCTCATTCTCTATTTCGATTGAATTAATTGAACGAAATCTAACAAACGAAGCGAACCTGCGTTTTTGTTACTTCTTCATATGTAGGTTAAGCTAAACAGCATGAATTATAAGCATAAAATATGACCGGAAGTCGGATCGGGATGAAATTTCACAGTAGCTTCAAAGATAATATGAGCTTCAATTCAAATCAAGACATGTGAAAATCGGTTCAAGCATCGCAGAAAAATCGAAGTGAGTTCTATTTTTGGAGTTTTCTTCATCACTTTCGGTGCTTCCGGAACAGAAAAAAGGGGGACCAGTAGTGCCGAATCAAGTTTTCATGCCCACAAACTAACAAGCTCTGCAAACTAGAAGAATTTATCAAATAGTTTTATGGGATTTGTTCCTGTTTTTGACCAAGGTTCGTTAAAAAATACTAATGAGATTGGTAATTTTCCACTTATCACGCTACCATGTAGCTCCGGAACCGGAAGTCGGATGCAAATGAAATTCAATAGCAGGCTATGGCACCATTAGACCTTTCATTTGAATCTAAGTTTGTGACAATCGGTTAAGCCATATCTGAAAAAAGTGAGTGTATATTTTTTCATTTTTTTTGTGCATATCATCCTTTATCTCCGGAACCGGAAGTCAGATCGGGATGAAATTCAATAGCAGGCTATGGGACCAGGAGACCTTTCATATGAATCTTAGGTTTTGAAAATCGGTTCAGCCATCTCCGAGAAAAGTGAGTGCATATTTTTATTACATACAAACACACACAGACATTTGCTCAGTTCGTCGAGCTGAGTCGAATTGTATATGCCATTCGGCCCTCCGGGCCTCGGTTAAAAAGTCAGTGATTGCATAGCCTTTCTATATGAGAAAGGCACAAAGTTTTCCCTATGTATGCGTATTATTGGATATGTATAACATAATGGATTACTATGGAACAAAAATTATTAGTATATGTAGAAAAAAATGTTCTAAGTCGCATCAATTTCCAAGATGGCGACTTCCGGTTCATCTATATTCGTTACAAACCATCAGAATATGGGTATTTTCGGAACAGGTTTGATGATTATATGTCGGAAAAACGATGTTTCAGGTGGTTCTGAATTCCAAGATGGCGACTTCCGGTTTTTTTTCAATATTTTTCAAAACCCTTACTATATAGGTATTTTTGGAACGGGTTTTATGAGTATACCTTATGATAAAAAAAGAACCGGAATTTTCATTTTAAAATTCCCGCGCTTGTCCAATCGGTAAACTTTTATTCTCTCAACGTTGGCAACACTTTTATACACATTCTGTCAAATTTCGACGCATATCGTACGATTAGTTTTTGTTTGGTGTCTATACAAAAAAGTTGGAATATTTTCGTGTGGCGATTTTTATAATGGATGAAAATTTAAAACAACGTGCGTGCATCAAATTTTGTGTTGCAAATGGATTTAAGTGTTCCGAAACGTTGAAAATGTTAAAAAAAGGCCTGTGGTGAATTGTGTCTAGTAAAAACACAGGCATACGAGTGGTATAAACGCTTCAAAGGTGGTCGTACAAGCTTGGATCATGATGAGATCCCTGGCCGCCCAACAACATCTGTTACTGAAGAAAACATTGAATCGGCGAAGCAAATCGTGTTGTGAAATCGTTCTGTACCGATTAAAGAGATTGCTGTGTTGTTGGGCATCTCTTATGGATCAGCCGAAAACATTTTAACTGATGTTTTGGGTTTGAAACGCGTCGCTTCTCGGCTGGTGCCAAAAAAGCTGAATTTCATTCAAAAACAGCGTCGTGTTGATGTGGCAGAGGCCATAAAAGAGAATTCGCTGCGTGAACTAAAGGCCATACCTTCGGCGGCATATAAAACTTGTATGGAAATTTTTTTTTTGTTTCAATTATAGAGGTTTTAACACCTTAAGGTCATT
The DNA here is from genome assembly GCF_030247185.1 of Malaya genurostris. Classification (NCBI taxonomy): domain Eukaryota; kingdom Metazoa; phylum Arthropoda; class Insecta; order Diptera; family Culicidae; genus Malaya; species Malaya genurostris. The sequence goes on from NC_080571.1 coordinate 271,364,105, forward strand.
CGCCTCTTCGGACCAGAAAATCTTTCTGGCCCTATGTGCGGGGTTGGGAATCGAACCCAGGTGGGCTGCGTGATAGGCATCGACTATCCCATCACGCTATACCCGTCCCCCAATGGAAAATTGGATCAAGCGTTGGCATGCATGTATTGCCGCAGGAGGAGAGTACTTTGAAGGCGATAATAAAAAATTTTATTAAAAATTGAAATTTTGCGTTTTTCAATAAAATTCCGGTTCTTTTTTTATCATAAGGCATGTTTGAAGTGATTCTAAAATCAAAGAGGCGACCGCCGACAATCACTACAATTTGAGTATTCTCGAAACAGGATTGATGAGTATAAATGTGTATTATGTGGGAAAACTTTGTTTGAGGTAGCTCTAAAATCTAAGATGGCGACTTTCGGTTTATTTATAATCCTTCAACGCTATTACAACATGGGTTTTTTTTTAAATAATTAGATACCAAAAAATGCGGATTTGATAATAAGATTCAAAAATCAATATGGTGAGTTTTGGTGAATCGATATACCGTGAAGACCATTACGATATGATTATATGCCATTTGAAAAGGAAATGTGTTTCAGAAAACGATATGGAGATATAATAATCGATTTTTTATTATAATTTCGAAACAACCATAACAAATAGACATCTAAAAAGCTTGTTCGAGTGCATTGCATTACAATTTTATATTGTTATTGCCGTAGTGTATGATTTCAATATTTTATTGAACAACTAAAAGTATTAATCTAATATTTAAAAACGACCTCAAATATAAATCTTTTACTTCAAGTAATATGTGTCAAGTGTTCTTAAAATGTATTTTTTCAGTGTTACACAAATCACAGTTTTTTAAGTGCACGTGATAATATCTAAATTAAAATTGTAGCTCTCATCACGACATATTTGTTATCGTTTCTAGAGTTTTTAGCATCTGTTCATCAAACCCGCTCCGAATATACCCATTTTTTAAGGGTTTTTAAGCAATATCAATAAACCGAAAGTCGCCATCTTGGGTATTGAAACGACTCCAAGCATTATTTTCTTGAACCCACTTATCACATCTGTTCCGAAAATATCCATATGATTAGGGGTTTCCACATTCATTGCACATAATTTTTACTAAGTAAATCCCAAATAACGTAAACTTTTACGAACTAACTCCATTCACGATCCCCTGTTTAGTTCGTAAATGGAGGTTTCGGTGTACCAAATAGAGATATTTGAAAGAAACGTGAAATAATAAAGAAATGCTTTAGCTCTTTTTATATAGTTTATTTATACCCGGCTTTAAAGTGCTTTAGCTTTTTTTCTCACTGAATTTAAATAAAACAAACGCATACATTTTTTTTTTTATATATATAACTATTTATTGGACTATGAGTTAAAATTAAATTATTAAGATTTAAATTGGGTGTTCAGCCACAAGTGGTGACTTTTCAGCCCTGTTATATATATATATATATATATATATATATATATATATATATATATATATATATATATATATATATATATATATATATATATATATATATTCCGCAATTCTGAGGTTTTTGTGTAGGGAAAATTCTAAACCTACTTGTATTGTGTAATGGGGAAAAGGAACTTATATACTAACTTACTAACTAATACAGAGAGCGAATCGATTCAATTGAAGATTGCATCGATTTTTGTCGGAATTTGCTTATAATATTATGTGACATTACATCTAATGGTTCTATATTTGTGAGTCTGTGTAACTCATTTGTACTAAACCAGGGAGGACGCTTCAGAATCATTTTCAGAATTTTATTCTGAATCCTTTGAAGCGTTTTCTTCCTGGTGGAACAACAGCTTGACCAAATTGGTACCGCATAAAGCATGGCTGGTCTGAAAATTTGTTTATAAATTAACAATTTGTTTTTTAGACAGAGCTTAGAATTTCTGTTTATAAGAGGATATAAACATTTAATATATTTATTACACTTTGCCTGGATTCCTTCAATGTGATCCTTGAAAGTGAGTTTTTTGTCATACGTTAAACCTAAGTATTTAGCTTGATCAGACCATGTCAATTCCAAGCCATTCAATTTGAGAATGTGATTATTGTTTGGTTTAAGAAATGAAGCTCTTGGCTTGTGAGGAAAGATAATTAATTGCGTTTTTGCTGCATTTGGTTTAATTTTCCATTTTGACAGATAATCACTGAAAATATTTAAACTTCTTTGTAGGCGACTGCAGATCACTCTTAAATTTCTACCTGTGGCTAACAGACTTGTGTCGTCACAGAATAGCGATTTCTGACAACCAACGGGTAGATTTGGAAGATCAGAAGTGAAAATATTATACAAGATTGGAGCTACACTCGAACCCTGCGGAACACCGGCTCGTACGGGTAGCAATTCAGATTTACAATTCTGATAGCTAACCTGAAGAGTACGATCAGTTAAATAATTTTGAATCATTTTGATCAAATAAATAGGAAACTGGAAATCAGACATTTTTGCTATTAAACCTTTGTGCCAAACACTGTCGAATGCTTTTTCTATGTCTAGAAGAGCAACTCCAGTGGATAACCCAGAAGATTTATTTGATTTTATCATGTTCATTACTCTGACAAGTTGATGAGTAGTTGAATGTTCATGACGAAATCCAAACTGCTCTGGTAAAAAAATTGAATTCTCATTTATATGAGTCATCATTCTCAACAAGATAATTTTTTCAAAAAGTTTACTGATAGAAGAAAGTAAGCTAATTGGGCGATAACTTGATGTTTCTGCTGGGTTTTTATCAGGTTTTAGGATAGGAATTACTTTAGCGTTTTTCCATCTTTTTGGGAAATAAGCTAATGAAAAACACTTGTTGAAAATTTTAACCAGGAGTCTCAAGGCAACATCGGGAAGATTTTTAATAAGAATATTAAAAATTCCATCATTACCAGGAGCCTTCATGTTTTTGAGTTTCCTAATAATTGATTTAATTTCATCAAAATTCGTCTCAATAATGTCATCGTGTGATAACACTTGGGTTGAAATATGATCATATTTCAATGAGACTTCATTTTCAATAGGACTCAGAACGTTCAAATTAAAATTGTGGACACTCTCGAACTGCTGAGCTAGTTTTTGAGCTTTTTCACCATTTGTAAGAAGTATTTGATTTCCTTCCTTGAGAGCAGGAATTGGTTTCTGAGGTTTCTTAAGAACCTTAGAAAGTTTCCAGAAAGGTTTAGAATATGGTTTAATTTGTTCAACTTCTTTAGCGAAATTTTCATTTCGCAAAAGAGTAAATCTATGTTTAATTACTTTTTGTAAATCCTTAACTAAGTTTTTCATAGCAGGATCACGAGAACGTTGATATTGTCGTCGACGAACATTCTTCAACCGAATGAGCAGTTGAAGATTGTCATCGATGATAGGAGAATTTAATTTAGTTTGAGCTTTGGGAACTGAAAGATTTCTAGCTTCGATAATATAATGATTCAAATTATCAATTGCTGTGTCGATGTCCGCAGAATTTTCTAAAATAGTTTCATGATCCACATGATTTTCAATGTGAGATCTGTAATCCAACCAATTAGCTCTATGATAGTTGAAAATAGAATTAATTGGATTAATTATAGCTTCGTTGGAAAGTCTGAATGTTACAGGAAGATGATCTGAGTCAAAGTCAGCATGAGTAATCGGTTCACCACAAATGTGACTTTGATCTGTTAGAACCAGATCAATTGTAGACGGGTTTTTCACGGAAGAGAAACAAGTAGGATTGCTGGGATGAAGAACTGTTAAGTAACCAGCTGAGAGTTGATTATGAAGTATTTTACCATTACTGTTATTTTGCCTACAATTCCACTGGACATGCTTAGCATTTAAGTCCCCTATTACGAAAAATTTCGATCGATATCTTGTAAGTTTTTGCAAATCGCCTTTAAAGAAATTTAATTGTTCGACGGTGCATTGGAATGGCAAATATGCTCCAGCGATGAAATAAATTCCATGAATGGTTTCAACTTCGATTCCCAAGCTTTCAATAACTTTAGTATTGAAAGAAGGTAAAATTCGATGTTTAATTTGCCGTTGGACAAAAATGGCAACTCCACCACCCATTCCAGTAAACCTGTCAAATCGATGAACCACATAATGTGGATTACTTTTCAATTTTACATTTGGTTTAAGAAAAGTTTCTGTCACAATGGCAATATGAATTTTGTGAACTTTGAGAAAATTATAAAATTCATCTTCACTCGATTTCAAAGATCGAGCATTCCAATTTAAAATATTCAAATAATTATTTAACATCACTGTTAAATGTTAAATTCATTATAATATTATTTGCAAATTTCCATCCGATTTGAAATACTTCAAAAAGTGATGAAGTCGAATTCATTTGGATGATCATTTGAAAAAGTTGATCTCGTAGGTAGATCATTTTATTTTCAGTTATATCGCCTAAATCGACTTCATTTAAAGAAGCGAATGGCATTGAAGGAATATTTGTAGGTAGACTGCCATTAGAAGAAGATGATTTGGCCGGTCTACCTATTAATAAATTGTTTTCGTTAGAAGAAGAACTGCAAGGCGGTCCTGTGTTTTGATTATTTACATTAGAAGAAACAGGTGATAGATTTCTACCTAATATACCAGCATAACTGACATTAAAAGAAGATGATGACGAGGTCGATCTACCTGTCAATAAATTGTTTTCGTTAGAAGACGAATTGGCAGGCGTACCTGTTTTTTGTTTCGAAGAAATCAGTGCCTTAAAAGAATTAGGCGTGGCATTTGTAACGGTTTTTTGATTTTCAGGTATGTTCTGTAAATTTAAGGTCGTTGATTCGACTTGTTGTCGAAGCGAACGAGCGTTTAAAATTTTTTCCCTGACAGGACATTTCAAATAATTGGATTTATGATTTCCATTGCAATTTGAACATGAAAATTTATCAGTGGTTTCATTCATTGGACAAACGTCTTTCGAATGCGATTTACCACAATTCAAACACCGTATATCCATATGACAATTTTTGGTTCCATGACCGAAGCCTTGGCAACGACGACATTGCGTTAAGTTTGCAATACGATTATGCCGTTTATAATGTTCCCAATGAATTTTAATGTGGGAAATGAAACGTACTTTTTCTAAAATTTTCAAATTGTTTACATCACTTCGATTGAAGTGTATTAGGTAAAGTTCATGGGAAATTCCAGAGCGTGGTTTAGAAGTACCATTCGCTCTTTTTTTCATAAGTATTACTTGGGAAGGGGCAAAACCAAGCAATTCTTTTAGTTCATTTTTAATTTCATCAATACTTTGATCATTTGATAATCCTTTCAAGACAGCCTTGAAGGGTCTGTCTGATTTTATATCATATGAATAAAATTTATGAAGTTTCTCGGACAAATATCGAATAAGACGTTCGTAATCTTCCAATCCATCCACCAAGACTCGACATTCTCCTCTTCGTCCGATTTGAAATGAGACTTTTACTTCCGGGAGAAAAGTAGAAAGCTCAGTACGGAATGCTTTGAAGTCGGAAATCATCACCGTCACTGGTGACATAGATTGATGTTTCTTCCCAGAACGACAAGCGTCCATTTTGGGAATTTTTGAAGAATTTTCTTCTATGTCGCTACAATCGGATTCAGGAAGAATCTCGTAAATATTGTTAGACGGCATAGGATCAACGGAAGGGAAATCCGTCCGTTGTCTTTTATTTTTACATTCAGATTCTATAAGATCGTGAATGTTATTAGAAAAATGTTGAATAACGGATTGTGATTTATTCCGTATTGAATTATTTTTAGCCTTAGGCTTGTTGCCTTTCCGGTTGGACGCCGGCATTTTTGAAATTAATGAAATTTTAAATTAAATTAACTAGGCTAAATTAGTCTTCGATTAGACTCCTAGCTAGCCTTAAAAAAGGCTGATTAATTTCTTAGTCACTCTAATATCACTCTTTGTATCACTTAGTTAGTGATTCAGGTAGCCTTGAATCAATGAAACTCTAGGTAGCCAGAAAAAAATTCCAGGAGCCAAGAGCTATACGCGTGCGGTGCGAACGACTGTTCAACACCGACTGAAACGCATACATTTAATTTTTGGTTACAAGTGTGATACTTCGTAAGCAAACAAACTCTAACAGTCACTCGCACGCAAATACAAATGCAAGCGGTGCTACGATTTTTCTCTTCGCTAATCTGTGGTTTTAGGATCACTAATATAAATATATTTTCTATCCCTGTTATTAGTTATATTGAGATGTGTGCAATACCATACTTTATCCGGAGTGTATAATTGGTTTGTTCTAAAGACTGATGGTTCAAATACAATTTGTAAGATATAGGACGTTGGATTCCAACTAGAGTGTTGATACGATCAAAAAAATAATTTTCATATTGCAGCTGCCCATACTCGCATAACAGTCCTACTATCCTACTTTCAGAAATCGCCTAAATTATGTTCGGTTAGTTCAGCAAAATTTGAAAAAAATATCAAGTCGAGTCTGTCCCACATGAAAAGTACTCGTATAACATAGTTGTCCCACACATTAAAAAAGCACGTTTTAGTAAGGAGTGTATCGATAAGTAGTTAGCAACATTCAAACAGTTATTACTCTGAAATGGCTTAATTTTTTGCAGCGTGTTTTGCGGTGACATGTTTGTTTACATGTCAACAACAGCTGCGCAATCGATTGGTTTCGGTACGGATTATCGTTTCAATGATGACTCGAATTGATACGGAAACGCGAAAGAAAATTCTGCACACTTGGTGCTCAGAAAGTGGTGTCACGTACAACGAAATTGCAAAGCGGGTGAAAGTGCAGCACACCAGTGTCAAAAATATTATCGAGAAGTTCGGTAAGACCCTTTCCATGAAGAATTTGCCCTGATCCGGTAGGAAAACGGGTCCCAGGCAGCCCGGCCGGGACTTAAAAGTGATTGAGTACATCAGGAAATACCCGTCGGCGTCGACGCGGGATTTGGCCAAGCAGTTCAACACCAGCATCGGGATGATTCAACGCATCAAAGTTCGGAACTCCCTGAAAACGTACAAGAAACAGAAGGTGTCGAAAAAGTCCCTGGTACAGTAAGTTCAGTCCAAAACAAGAGCGCGAAAACTGTATAACCGGATTCTACAGAATAAAGACGGATGCATTCTGATCGACGACAAAATCTACGCCAAGGAAGACTCTCGAGCGCTGCCCGGATCGCAATATTATACGAAATGGGTGTACCAGGACCTGGACGACGCTGACACCACGGTGGCGATGGAAAAGTTTGGGCAGGAGGTGTTGGTCTGGCAAGCAATTTGTACCTGTGGTCTGCAATCGTCGATTTTCTTCACGAAGGGCACAATTAACGCCAAGGTGTACGAGGAAGAATGTGTGAAGAAGAGAATGCTGCCACTGTACAGAAAGCATAAGGCTCCTCCTCTCTTCTGGCAGGATTTGGCTTCAGCCCACTACGCCAACTCCGTTCTACAGTGGTTGTCAAAAAATAATGTACAATTCGTGGAAAAGGACTTCAACTCACCGAACTGCCTGGATCTTCGGCCAATTGAAAGGTATTGGGCAATTGTCAAGCGGCACTTTCGGAAGGAAGGTACAGTGTCCCAAAACATGCAGGAGTTAAAAAAACTGGACAGCTGCCACCAGGAAAGTCACAAAAGTAACTGTGCAGAATTTAATGAAGAATGTCCAAAGTGCGAGCGTTTCACAGAAACTGGAATTTTCTTCAATATAATCAGTAAAATGCATAAAAATGTAATTTTTCTACAATATATCGAAAACTGATGTCAAAATGTGTTTTTCTCGCTTTTTTATTCAATAATCAATGTTGCCAACTACTTTTCGATACACTCCTTAGTTGAGAAATGTACAGTTTGTTTTATTTTTTTTTCTGGCCGATGTACCAATATTTAGCAAATGGCAGTGCATGCAAAAATTTAAATAATGTAAAATAAACTGTCTTTGAATCTATCTCTGGATACAGTCGGTACAATATTTCTTTTGGATATATTGCGTTTGAATCTCAGTTCCTCGCCCAAATAGTTTCCGTCAGAAACAAACGTATTGTTCCCGATTATACTCACAATTTCATCTTCCGAACCAGAAACTTTAGAAAAGATTTAGAAGTGTTCGCATATGCGTTCCATCTGTTGTTGTTGCGTTGCAGATTTTATAAAATCTTATGACAAAAACCTTTTTTAATCCACCTAGTTGTGTAATGATGCCTTTTTCATATTACTTATATTTTCAAAAATATCACTAGAAGATTCTGTAAAAAATTTTTTTTTCAATCTTGAATAAAATTAGAAACTTTCTTTGAGTATGAACTAAAGTAATTTATTCAATTTGGTAATAGTAATGTCAAGTTAATAAGAATATTTCTTTATTTTGCATCGTCGCACCAAATGATTAAACACACTTTACCCAATAGTTCTGGAACCGGAAATAGGACCCGTATGCAAATTAAACAGAAACCTATGACACTATAGGAATTTTTTTTTATTTAAAAGACATTTCTATTCAGGCCTATTTGCGTACAAGCTTTACGTGGCCGATTGAGCCGATTTTTTAAATAATTTTTTTTGTATTCGATCTCGTTGTCACCCTTTTTCTAGGGGGAGCTTCCATTTCCCTCCTGCGAGAATTGAGGGGAACTTTGTTCGTGGCTTGTCTCGTCACCCATTGACGCATCGGTGGTATTGTTGATTTCCGTCTTCTTTTCGTTTTCCTTGCTATTCGCAGTCTTGATCTCGTTGCTAGTTACTGTAGAAGCGCCTTGTTGTACATTGGTTGCAGTTGCTTGTTGGTTAGATGGTGAAGTTTTTTTTGAAACAGGAGCACTGCATTCACTAGTTTCCGTTGTTGAGCCAACGTGAGTTGTACACAAAACTGACATGTAACCAATTGATTTTCATACGTAATCAACGTTTTATACGGATGTATCCCGTCTTGATCACAAATGATGTAAGATGGAATTGCTTTACATAGTTGCATACGTAGCACTCGCACGCCATTCCGGATACCCGGGAAAAAATTCCTCCATACTTCCCTTTCGATGGAAAGAACTTCACTGTACTGCGACATACTTTCCCGAACAAACTGATCGCTGGTCTGCGGGGGAAAGTCATGCACGCGTACTTCTATGGCATTGTCCACCAAGTACACTGGGATTTTGAATTTAACATTGTCATAATCAACACTGTGCACCCCGTTATTAACCGAAGCAAATGCAATTGCATCTCTTCCACGTTTGAACATAATGTACACACAGTTAGACGCCTTGTTGAATTGAATCTCACTTACATCATTAACGTTTAAATGCATTCGTTCCATAAGCAAGATTTCAATTTCGGTTGCTGCTGGTCTAACTTTGCAGCGCTTGAAATCAATAAAAAATGAAGTTTCTGGCTTTGTTAAATCGTATTTGCCCATTTCGTACACTCTATTGTTCACTGCACTGTATTGTCTTTGTTTCTGTTGTCTCAACCGTAAACGATTTGCGACTGTGTCGGATGAGATGCGAGCACGAACTGACTATAGGAACTTTTATTTGAGCCTAAGTTTGTGGAAATCGATCAAATCATCTCTGAGAAAATTGAGTGAGCCTCATTTAAAACTTCTTGACTATTTCCGGTGCATCTGCAACCGAGAACAATTGACGGTTTGAAATTCAATAGCACCCTATGGGACTCGGAGATTTTTTATTTTGTAAATAACATTGTTTGACACATACTCACACACATACACGCACAGACACATACATTGCTCAGCTTGATGAACTGTGTCGAATGATATAGAACACTTAGAACTCTGGGCCAATTTTCACTATTCAATTTTTCATTGCATAAACTTTCTATATGGTATTTCTATATATATACTTTTATAGAAAAGCATCGTTATCGCGACCTTGTAATAACTCTAACATATAGGTACAAATTGAATAACAGGATTAGAAATTTACAACTTTTTCCACTTGAAAAATATAAATTTTAATGTGGCAACCCAGCACGCTATACAAAATTGAACAAAGCACGCTGCGAACGAAGCAAAGCCGCACGTACTGACGCATACCAGTTTTGCATTTTGAATGACGATTTGAATGTTTTGACACTCATCGCCTTATAATTCCGGAACCGGGAGTCGGATCAGGATGAAATTGAACAGACCTTTCATTTGAATCACACACACACACACACACACACACACACACACACACACACACACACACACACACACACACACACACACACACACACACACACACACACACACACACACACACACACACACACACACACAAACACACACACACACACACACACACGCACACACACAGACACAGACATTTTGTGATCTCGACTAACTGAGTCGAATGGTATATAACACTCGACTCTCCGGGCCTCGGTTGTGAAGTTGGTTTTCACTGCGATTGCATAGCCTTTCTATATGAGAAAGGCAAAAATGCAATATTTCATTCCAGATAAAAAGTTTATAATGTGATCCATGTATGTTATGTGTTTCAATAGTGTCATCATAGTAGCGGAAAAAAGCGTCTGTCTCTCAACTTATCGATTATAAATATTCGACTGATAAGCAAGACTGATATGCAAGTATGCTCTGCTAAAGTAAGAATTCACTTGGGAAAGTTTTTGTTTTTTCTATTTGTCGCTATATTTATCGTTCTCTAATTTAATGTACGTATTGGTATGGTCTATGATCATATTTAAATCATTTCTGTGATTTTTTCTTTGAACTCTCATTTATTTATTCTATCGAAATATTTTAAAATGAAGAATCATAAAGCTGTCAATAAACGAGTGGCACCTAAGCAGTGTGTAATCAACTGCATCTAAATCCTTCTAAAGTGTAATCGAACAAGAAATCATACAGAAAAAGTTCCTTTAATTCGAAATTTTCTCTGGAATGAAGTCGTCATATAACGATATCAGCTCTGATTTTTTTCTCATCTATTCCCAAAAGTGAACGCAATAACCTCCGGTCGACACAGCAGGAGACAGAGCCCTCTTGTGTATGTGTGCGTGTGTGTATGTGTGTGAGAGAGAGGTTCGCCTCGTGTCAGCTGTCATCGTCGGTTGTCAGCGACCGATAAGAGCAACCGTCGGTTTCGGTATGCGGTGCGAAATAGAATCTCGGGGGACATTCCGCCTTAACGGGTCGGATCGGCCATACAACAACTGTACGGTGTGATGGTGTGAGATGGCTGACAAAGGACCCGAATTTCGGGCACCACAATCGAAAGACATCGCTGACACTCGACGAATCGTGAAAGTGTGGCCAAGCGTCTTTCGGTGGAAGATCAACCGTGTGGCAGCGGTAAGAGCGAGAAAGCAACCGACAGAAGCTTAGATCAGTCCAAATTGATTCGACTTGATGTGTCGACGTCGCATCGGGAGAGCTCTTTCCGGTCGCGACCCTATCGTTGCGTTTTCCCACTGGATATCTCGGCTGCTATTTTCGCCTGAATGCTTCATTGGTCCTCATTGTCCTCAGTATCGACCACGTCGGGTAGTTTGGAGGCAATCTACAGATGAAAGCAATTCAATTGCCACATTACTGGTCGGTTCGAATCGTCGAAGCGAAATGTGTCGAAGCAAGCAGAGGTAGTGACACGAGTTAATTAGAAAGCGGACTTTGCTCCATTAAATAGAAAAATTGCAATTAATTGATAAGTTTTCGTTCGTAAGCTCTATATAAACGAATTCACTAAAGATATGTCATTTGATGAGTAATCGAAAAAATCAATCAAAATTTTCAAACCATACATAAGAATATTTTATTCCATTAAACCGACTGTCATTTGGAAACTTTTACCGTGTGTGCTCGGAATCGACGGTCAATCTGTAGTACCTGCCACTGTCGAAAAAGTACGAGTGCACTCGTAATGCAGACGATTGACGATCCGAAAGCGCAGTAGTCACCAGCCGGAAACTTTTCCGGTTGATTAATTTATACTGTTTGCATAATTCAGTCGTCTGGACTCATCGGGGGAGCCTTTCCGTAGCCATTGCCGGGTCGTTTATGTACAGCTTATTTTTTTGTGTTCGTTCCCTGTATGGAATCGGTAGACTCAACTCAACTCAACTCAACTCAACTCATCTCATTGAGTTAGCTTCCGCTGTGGTTGCCGGGGGAAAAAGCTCCAGAGAGATGAGGGGTCTTACCGGAGAGCCAGAGCCCGACACGGGACGGGCTGAATGTTCAGCTAATTTAACTTTAAAGTGTTTCTTTGGTAAGCGTCAAAGTTGCATCCGACCTCCACGGAACTGGCTCGGGTTGAAAGTTGGCCGCACAGTGTCTGAAGTTAAATAAGTATCAGAAGATAATCGCTCGGGAGAAATGAGTTGGAAGTTAGTTGAAGCAATTCGCGCATTTGTCCGGATCCGTTTAAGGCTGCTATCACTGATGCAGAAATAGTGAACATTCTACTTTTAGCAATGCTAATTTGCGATTCGGTGGTGAGTGGCTACCATTTTTGTGATTTTTTTTAATTTAATTGAGCTTGACGTCCGACTAGATTTACTACTTGATTTTAGTTGAACTTCGTCATCAGTTTTTAATTGAAAAGTAGATGATTTATTTATAAATATAAGAGATTTTTACTAGTATTATGAACTGCTGTAACAATAATGTGCATTTTTTCAGTTTTTTTTACAATATCTGTCACATCGACCTTTTAAACTAAATATATGTTTTGAGGCTCAAATTTCACACGTGATAATGCGTGTTTAGAGTTTAATTATTCGGAGAAGTTGTAGATCATATTATTACTAGAAAAAATGCCGAACACACATGAAGTTTTTAAAGTGAATTGGTGCCGAGTAATGAAACATTGTTTATCGGAGGCCTCAAAATGTACACGGAAAGACCGATATCAGCATTTTGGCGAAAAAAATAGTTGATTTTCTGATTTTAGTTAGTTATTTTTTGAGACAACTAAATAAATCTTACTTTTGCTAATTTAGATTTTTTAATTCTAATTTCCTTGATAATAATAAAATATTTATTGAAATGACTATTTTTTTAGTTGAATTCACCAATTGTCATTTCTTAGCTAAGGCACACTTCATATCCATTCAACTAATTTTTTAGTTGAATTAGAGAAATACAACGTTGTTTTCAACCAACATAAATGGTTGAATTGGTTTCTGCAATTTGCAGCTATATGGCGCTCTGTCGCAGAAATAACGCTAACACCGTAATGACTACTAGCCACTAGATGGCACTAACGATTTCAGTCGCGGTTGTCTTTTCTATATTGGCAGGTATAAATACGATGTTGTATTGGAGAAAAAGACATAAGCGAAACATAAACTTCTTTTTGAACATTTTTCTTCTAAATCGCTGTTTTCTTCATTCGACTTCGCGAAATCGACCATCTCACTGAAAACTTTGAGCACTCGGAAAATAAAAACCGAATACAAGTAGTACATCGAACGGCGTGGCCCGGAAGGTTGGAATATACAAAAAAACATCATTTGACATGTACAATTAGAGTGCAACATTCGAAACTCAATTCACTGTTCCGCGTAAAAACATTATTACGCACAATCGCTTCAAATGCGCACAAATTCTAAATAAATACACTTTCCACTAACAGTTTAAGTCATTTTTACATACCGGTTTAGAAATTTATGTATGGATATGTTGTAACACATGCGAAAAACATCTGAACAATTTGCAAGCAGTTTCAACAAGACCGTCCCTTTTAGCTTTTTAATGGATTGTTTTGTTTTGACACTTCTCATGAATTTTTGGCTAATAAACTGGTGATAGATAAATAGAAACAAATTTTCTGATTTTAAAAACAAAATTAGTTGTCAATGAGAATTTCATGTTGGATTGAGATATTCCTGGTTTGTGTCCAGAATATTCGCCAACTAAACACATTCTCTAAAAATAAGAGTTTTTTTCAGCAAATAAATTCTCAATTTTAACTGGTTTTATAGTTATTTTGGAAATTTTGTTGTTAAAATCAACTAATTCAAAAACAGTAATACGAATTAGGCGCAGAGCTAATTTCGGTCGTTCCGTGTAGTTTTATCTTTTTACCTTTTTTCAAAATATAAAAAAAAACTGATATAGAATTCCCTCAAACTTTGGAAAACGAACTAAGCTATTGTCTATATGTGCAAAATATAGAGTGAATCTCATGCCGATTTTATTTGCAAAGTTGTTGCAAATGGGAAAATATGCAGTTTTTTGTGACAATATCTATCGCAATTGATGTTGAAAACTAAATACACTAGGGCCTTTTTATGCGGTTTTGTTATGCGCCTTCTTTTTATGCGGCTTATTTTACGCGGATTTCCGAAGTTAGGCGGTTTTTTGTTTTGTCTTAGATATGCATGAAACTTCGAGATCTGGTGTTATCCTGATTTTTTTTTGAAATCAACTCTTTGACACTTAGAGAATTAACGATTTAAAAAAAAATGTTCAGATTACACCAGATCTGGATGTTTCACGCATTTCTAAGACATTCGACATCAATTTTTTTTTGCATTTTGAGTTTTTTTTCTACGCAGATTTCCGAAGTTACGCGGTCTCAAAGTCGATTAGATTTTTTTTTAAGATTACACTCAATTATTTTGAGATTACAGTTCTGGGCGTTCCATGCATTTCTAGGATATTTGGCATTCAATTTTTTTTAGTTTTGAAGTTTTTTTGTCGCGGATTTCCGAAATTACACGGTTTTTTTGCTCGGTTTTTTTACGCGGTACGTAGCTCCGGCGTAAAAAGAGACCTCAGTGTATGGCTGTAAACTAAATTAAGATACCAACTGAACCGTAGATTGTAAGAATCCGTCAACTATTCATTGAGATATCGATATTTTTGCGATGTCGATTTTTTCACAATTCTTGAGGTTTTGTACGAAGCATGATGAAATAACACTGGGATTCAACGCACGGAAAGACCGAAATCAGCATTTTGGCGAAAAAATTAGTTGATTTTCTGATTTTAGTTAGTTATTTTTTGAGACAACTAAAAAAATCTCACTTTTGCTGATTTAGATTTTTTAATTCTCATTTCCTTAATAATAATAAAATATTTGTTGAAATGGCTATTTTTTTAGTTAAATTCACCAATTCATCGTGCTGTCATTTCTTAGCTAAGGCACACTTCATTTCCATTCAACTAATTTTTTAGTTGAATTAGAGAAATAAAACGTTGTTTTCAACCAACATACATGGTTTAATCGGCTTCTGCAATTTGCAGCTATATGGCGCACTGTCACCGAAAAAATGTTAACACCGTAATGACTACTAGCCACTAGATGGCACACTACTACCGAAAAAAATTCAGTGGCGGTTGTCTTTTCTATATTGGCAGGTATAAATACGATGTTGTATTGGAGAAAAAGACATGCACGAAATGTAAACTTCTTCTAGAAAATTTTTCTTTTCAATCATTTTTACATATCGGTTTAGAAATTTATATATGTATATATGGTAACACATGCGAAAAACATCAAAACAATTTGCAGGCAGTTTCAACAAGGCTGTCCTTTTTAGCTTTTTAATGGATTGTTTTTCTTTGACACTTCTCATGAGTTAGAAACAAATTCTCTGATTTTAATAACAAAATTAGTTGTCAATGAGAATTTCGTGTTGGATTGAAATATTGCTGGTTTGTGTCCAGAATATTCGCCAACTAAACACATTCTTTAAAAATAAGAGTTTTTTCAGCAAAGTAAATTCTCAATTCTTACTAATTTCATAAATATTTTGGAAAATTTGTTGCTAAAATCAACTAATTCAAAAACAGTAATACGAATTAGGCGCAGAGCTAATTTCTGTCGTTACGTGCGATTTATTAATTTTTAGTTGGTTTGACGCAAAGTGCCCATAACTAAGTTCTGTTTTTGCAATAACTGGGTGGAAACATATATTGAAGAAGCCAAATGAATGAGAAACTTACAGAAAAGATGATTTTTTGGAATAAGATATCCTCAGAGACTGGACTCGATCCTGCGTTCTTATGCAATCCGTGCATACATGCTACCATTTCGCCACCGTAAGTCGTTTGTTGGAGCCGTGTCTATCACAAGGCTTAGGGTGGTGAAATGGTAGCGTATATGCACGGATTGCGTAAGAACGCAGGATCGAGTCCTGTCTCTGAGCGTATTTTTTTCCACAAATTCATCTTTTCTGTGAGTTTCTCATTCAATTGGCTTCTCCAATATATGTCTCCACTCAGTCATTGCAAAAATTGAACTTGGAATCAAAATTAAACACAATTTGCAATGATTAACAGATTGGATAAAGTACTCTTGAGCAAGGTATTTTTGCTCGAATTTTTTTAGCACGGTTTCTTTTTGGCAACATAATTGACCGGCCCTGATCTTATATTGTAAATTCGGCATTATCTTCGAATCTAGCGATTACCCATAAATATTATAACTAAATAAATTGAAATTGTCTTCAACTACAGCTACCGATGAAACAAAGTTTGAATAGCGCCAAATACATTCACAAAATAAGTACATTTATTGAAATTTTATTAAATTTTTCAATTTTAATAAATAGTTAATAATTAAATTTTATAATTTCAATAAATATTTTGTCCTGGCCATTTTAATGCAGCAATCGATGACCAGCCTTTCCAGTAACAATTTTCGAGAAACAAACCAATTTTGTTGCAGAAAACATGTGGATCGATAAAAAAAGGTATCATCTCACAGGTGGACTAAGTACGTTTTTTATAAATACCAAAAATAGGTACAGAATTCAAAAATTGATTAAACATTCAAACATTGGGATATTTTTCTGAGGCCTGGAGAACTGAGTGTCACCAATCATTTACCAATCAATTTAGATTGACGAACTGAGCGAATTGTATTTGTGTCTGTATGTGTGTTATTAAAAGGGAGGTCGAGATCTCTGGGACGACTGTACCGATTTTGATCGAACTAGTTGCAAATAAAAGATCTTCTCGTCAGCCTGAACGTAATTGAGTGTTCTATAGATAGGATGTTATGAAATTTTATGTATAATTTTTTGACGATTTCTGTCACATTGGTTCTTGTGAACGAGATACACCCAAACCTCCGTTTACGAACACTTTTTTACGTTACCTTTTTTACGTATTTCTTTTCACGAATCAAATAAAAAATAACGTAAACTTCTTTTTACGAACCTACTTCGTAGACGGAGGTTTTTGCAAACAATGAAACAGATTTACAACTCGTTTATATGCCATGGAAACTACTACAATATGGGTAGTTTTGGACAGGTTCAATGAGTAGATGTCGGAAAACAATATTTGAAGTGATTCTGAATTCCAAGATGGTGACTTCCAATTAGATAATATTCCTTAAAACCCTTACAATATAGGTATTTTCGGAACAATGACTGAAAACGATGTTTCAAGTGCTTCCATAGACTAAGATGGCGACATTCGGTTCATTTATAATCCTTGAATGCTATAAAAATATGATCGGATTTAATAAATAGATACCGGAAAATGATGTTTAAGTGCGTTTCAAAAATCAATATAATGAGCTTAGGTGTCTATACCTTGAAGACCATACCAACATGACTATATGCTATTTGAAAATTAGATGTGTTTCAGAAAACGATGTTTGCAACCGGTACCCTTATTGTAATGACATTCTTGGAACTCAGAAGCATTTCAAACATCGTTTTCCGACATCTACTCATCAAACCCGTTCCAAATATATCCATATTGTAAGCGTTTTTACTGAATATCAATAAACCGTCAATCGTCATCTTGGATTTTGGAACGACCCCAAACATCATTTCCTTGCACCCACTTATCACATCCGTTCCGAAAATGGCCATATGATTGGGGGTTGCCACTTTTATTATACAATTTTTTTTACCATGTAAATTCCAAATTTTTACGAACCAAATCCGAAATAACGTAAACTTATTTTACGAATTACCTCCATTTACGAACCCCCGTTTAGTTTATAAATGAAGGTTTTGGTGTATATTTTGGGACTTAGATTTTACGCGGAAATAGCTATCCAACAAGTCTTGGATTGTTTTAATTTGTTCATTTTGAAGGAGATATCGATACTTTTGTGTAAGCGACTTTTCCTCCCTATGCAAACAGTAGGTTCTCTGTATTATAGAGCGAAGCTAGAGAGTAAAGCGAAACACGATTTTCAACACAGTTATATGTAATTGTTTCTCAAAACCGAATAGATTGTGTACAGCATTCCGTTTCATGACATTTTACCACGATTCGATTTTAGCACGGTTCGTTTTTGGCAACATATTCGTTCGAATATGACATATGTATTAGAAAGATGGGAATATTTGCAAATCCAAAACATTTTCGCATCTAATTGCGGGAAGAACATAACTTGTTACTCTCATATACCTTTCGAATCAGTGCTTCGATATCAGCTAATATGTGTGTGTAGCATATGTTCCCATACAAAGTTCCTGAATTTCATTAGGATCCGACGTCTGGTTCCGGAACTACAGGATGATATGTGGAGCGAAATTAAAATCGCTCATTTTTATCGTAGATGGCTCAATCGATTTCTTCCATCCAAGATTCAAATGAAATGTCTTAGGATTCCATAAAAAACTTCTTGTGCTCTTGTTAAAATCAGATCCGATGACCAGTTCAGGAGATACAGAGTGATTAGTGTGAAACGAATTTCATAAACAAAAATTCAAATCCAATGATCCCATGCAAAATTGAAGAATTTCATCCTATTCTGACTTTCGACTTCTGGAATTACAAGGTGTAAAGTTGTTTAAATTTAAATCGTCATAGAAGTTGACGATACCAAAAAATCTGTTATCGCCTTTCGGCGTTATACCAGTCGTAGGAGTTTTACGCGCTTGACGATAAAACGATGTTTCGGAGCAAAGTGAAACACGATTTTCAATACTGTTTTATGCAATTGTTTCTTAGCACCATTTCGGTTTTAGCACAGTTCGTTTTTAGCAACATAATCGTTCTAATATGAAATATGTACTAGAAAGATGGCAGTATTTTCAAATTCTAAGCAATTTCATATTTATATTGATATATACTGCTTGCAAAAATAATTGCTGGACGAAGACAACTTCTTACACCCTTATACTATTCAAAAAAATTCGTCGAGATAAGCAAATTTTTGTGTGAAAAATTATTTCATTAATTTTGCTCGGATATGGCTTAACTAATTTCTACAAACTTAGACTCATATGAGCTGTCTTATGCTCCCATAAGTTTCTGAATTTCATTTGGACCCGACTTCTAGTTCCGGAACTACAGAATGATATATGTGATGAAATTACAATAATGTCACTCATTTTGCTAGTAGATGGCTGAACCGATTTCTTCAAATTTCGGTTTATAGTTCCTTAGTTGAATTTAACTGATTACGGCTACGCCGGTTTCCGAATCCCGGTTCCGAAAGTATAGGGAATAGAGAAGCTCAAGGAAGGCTGAAATGAATTTCATAATCAAAAATTCAAATTATGATCCCATACAAAATTGATGAATTTTTTCCGATTCCGACTTTCGACTTCTGAAATCACCAAATTAAACCGTCATAGAAGATGGTGATATTAAAAAATCTTCATCGTTGTTCTCAAATCTATTCCAATTTATTTGTCATATTAATTCGTTTCCATACGAATCGTATTGAGGTATGTTGGTTTCTGAATATCGTTTCTGAAAATACCATAAATAATGACAATTTATTTCGTCAAGCAAACGTAGACTACATATAAATTGTTTTCAATGCTCACTTACATACTACGCATTATTTGTACGACAAACCTGAGATTTTTTTTTGATTTTTTGACATATTATGGTGACATGTTAGCTTAGAGTCCAAGATTACACCTAAATTTCGTTTATATGTAAAATGAAAAGAAGAGGCCCTAGGTGAGAGCCCTGAGGTACGCCAGATGTTACATTAATTGTTTCAGAGTTTATGATTTGGAAGCGAACTACTTGTACACGATTCGTTAAATATGATTAAAGCCACTCCAGAAGGCTATGTTCTATGCCATATTTTTGAATTTGTATAGAAGTAATGGTGTCGTAAGTAAAGTAAGTAAGTACGGTCAAAAGCTTTACTAAAGTCGGTGTAAAGAGGCTTCTGAAAAAGCCATGCTGTTTGTTAGTTATTACATTCTTCAGTTGGTGAAAAAGTTTTTCGTTAACATTTTTTTCAAATAATTTTGAAATTCAAGAGATAATGGCTATTCTACGGTAGTTCCGTAGGTTAAATTTTGAACCAGGTTTAAATAGTGGTTCAAGAAAAGAAAATTTCCATGCTTCAGGAAAAGTGCATTTATTAAGTGACAAGTTAAAAAGCAGTTGTAGTGGTAGTGTAAGTTCTTCAGCCAGATTGTTCAAGAATATTGGTTGTATACTATCAGGTCCAGGCCCTTTTGAGGCGGTAAGTTTTTTCAGTGCTGTCGAAATATTATGTTTTTATAGATAGTTTACAGAGATGGAGTTTGAAAATGCAGGTTTGAAATAAAAGTATTCACAGTCACGGTCAATTTCTGAATACGATGTATATACTTCTTGAAAAAATGTTGCAAATGGTTTGCAGATTTCTGAAGTATTTTTTCCATCATGTTCGTTTAGTTTTCGTGTAGTTAAAAAAAAACTATTATGCAGATCTCTATTTTGTTTTCAATTTTGCGTTTATATTCTTCATGTTCTGTATTTATGGCTATTTTGAGTTGATTGCATTAGCCTCGGTTTTTATGTGCTTTCTTTTTTCTATTTTTCAGGTGTTTGAGCTGTAGATTAAACCACATAGGTAATTTATTGTTGTGATTGTTTCTTCTTGTTTTCATTGGAAGAGTTTCAGATAGTATATTATTTAAAATAAGATAAAATTTGTCCATTCTTCGTCGACATTTTCTTCTACATTTAATAAACTTTGCCAATTTATTATATTTAGTCTACGATTGACATCTTCGAAGTTGATTTTATTGTGTTCCGGCACTTTTTTATACTTCAAGTCATAGGGAAGGTAAATATTGTGTGAAAATAATGAATATTCAATTGTAGTGTGAAATGCTTTATTTTTCCCTATTCCCATGTTTCATGCAAAAATTTGTGAAAAGAAGATCTAAATACGCGTTTTGTCGATTTTTAACGGAGTTCACTTGATACAGGCTAAAATTAGAAATTTTGTCGAAAAAATAATGCAATATTTCGTTTTCTCTTACGATTAGAAGCAAGATGGATTCATTTTCAACGCCAGAATTGAAGTCCGCATTTCGTTGGTTAAAGTCGCCGGAAATATGAAGCTTTACTTCAGGTTCCATATTCGAAATAATTCGAAATGATTTGCAGCACCCTCAGCAAATTTTCCTTTGAAAAGAAGGAAGCTGTGAAGGAAACTCGTCAAGCGAACCCTCATATCAATACACGTGTTTCTTATAAGTTTAAGTTAATCTGTGGAAGGACAAAGTTATACGTTTAAGCGAATCTGTGAATATACAAAGTGGGAAATAAACAGAGAGTCCAGAACACATTTGTTGTCGACGATAGAACAAAAAGAAAACCCCGTTCCTCCCGCTGCCACTCGGACTGCTACCAATTGTGCCTAAAGATTGAAAGAATAATTCAAAAGTAAACGTAACTGAAAATATGTACTTCTCCCGATATTGCAGCTATAGCCAATATATATATTAAAATGCATTATATTTAGAAGTAAAAACTTCAGCAGAAGTAAAGCAAAAGTTGAGGGCTATGAGGACTCCACCTCCAGATTTTTTCTGACAAAGAGATAAATTTCGATCGTGCCGAAACACATTGAAACTATTTCCAAATACTTCTTCGCTTCTGACACCTTCATTTCAGCTAGTATCAGTTCCTAGGATTGCTTCAAAAGAGGAGGATATTAAATTTGGATGATTCTTTTTCATTTTGGCTTCATTTTTTCATGTGATTGGAATTCTTTAAACCTCGGGCGCGAAATTACAGTTTCTCCGATCGAGCTAAAATTGTGCATGGTGCCCAAAAGGAACTCGAAAAGTTTGGTGGAGTTGAAACCAATATTTTTTCCCACCTTATTGCATAGCCTTTCTATACATGAAAGGCAAAAATTGACTCGGGATTGTCAAAAATGAGTGGCTTTTGCATAAAAGTTTCAGGTTTCGTGAAACCCTAATCGTAGCAATTTTATCATTTCTTTTAAAAGACAATAAATGTCCATAATTTTATGTACTTAACAGGGATATTTCACTTCGATGGATCCAAAATGAATCAGTTTTTTGCGTCCAAATATTGAATGACTCTAGCTTTGTGATTCTATATAATACTTTTATATGGATTTTCACGTTTGTTTTTTTTAACTACTTGGATTCGAATCATTGCAGTCCTGAAGAATTTTTGATAGAACCGAATGGTGTTAATTGGTACGGTTTTTTTGTGGAATCCTTTTTGCACGGCGCAGATTTTAAAGGTGCCCAAAATTGTTCGGATTGTCTAGAAACTACCGAAATCTAGACACAGCTATTTTTGAAGACAAACAGTCAATGATTTGAAACACCTGGCATCAGTCGCAGGCTATGGGTGTCGAATGAAACTGTGGACCGGACAAATATTTACTATCGAGTTATGATATTTTTGAAGTGAAACATATAATCTTTACAAAGCAGATCATGAGAAAAAATAGTGAGGAAGAGAGAAAGAGAGAGAGAGATATTCAGAATTCTTAGTTCCACGAGTTGCAATCAAATGACAAGAAAAGCGCGGAAAATTGCAATAAAATTTTTATGCAGCGCGATATTATGTTAAACATTTTGTAATTTTCTCGATTATAAGCCGGAAACAGTCCAGTTATCTGATCACGATGGCGACGACGACGACGAAAGAAAGACGACGATTGTAATTCGAAGTGAAGTGGGGACATTCAATCAGAGAACAAAGTAACAACTTTGCCCGGAGATCGCCATTGCGAACTCTGTTTCATTTGATACTGTATTTCCTACAAAATGGAAACAACGGATTCCTCAAGAGGGATCAAGCTGGTTATTTTCCTCTCTTCATTCGCAATCACATTATTCTCGACAGAGGATGCATTTTTTCTTGTTCAGTGAAAAGTTAACGTTTCTGGATCGGCTGGAGAGATATAAAAATGGTAATCAACTTACATCAGTTCTGCATTCAACTCCATAAAAAAGAGTCTCCTACTTTCTCTCTCATTCACTGCCCCCTGGAGCAAGCTTGTTCCGAGGTCGCTCGTAAGTTTTCCTTCTGTTCGGAACACAAAACAAGTGAAGTTTGTTTATGCTAGCGATCGGAGTAGCATAAGTTATGAAAAGTTGCACTATTCTTCTGTTTAGCATCATAGTCTGGGGGCTGCAACGGGCGCCAGATAGATTAAAATTTCAAAAAGTTCAGCACAAACTTCTCTGACACATGGCTTCCGGATTTCACTTTCATGCATGTATTACATCGAACATCACGTGCCAGCAGGTATTTTTTTTGTGTTCGAATTCCAACCAATCATTCATCAAACTTATTCGTAAAAAGTTGTAAATTTTGTTTCGACCAATTCGCTCAAATTGAGAGAATAAATTTTTCAACTTACCTTTTCTATTAGCCGACAGGCAGTGCCTTTTGCCTGAGTCAGACATCAACGTTTATTTTCGACATCTAAACCGCCCTTCCTGACAACGGCGACGACGACGACGACAAAAAGCAACGACTGCCAACAGCCACAAACAACACAATTGAAACTTTTCGAACATTCAGCTAAATTATCATTTCCGTAAAAGTTTTCACCAACCTCGTCGCACAGATCCTGATTCGTGTGGGTGAACGGAAATACCATCGAGTTTGGCAACTTTTTCACGGTTCATCGCTTGCCTTTTCGGTTCTGCCGAGCGGCACACGAGCGGCTGTGGATGGATGTGGCGAGTCAAAGTGTTCACATTGAATTAATCTATTTTCCTACAGTTTCATTTTTTTATCCTTACTTCATCCTATTTTGTCGTAACAGCGAAAATTTGCCAAAGCTGCGATTACACGTGTGGACGAGCGGCAACCTCACTTTCATTGGACAGAGGATGAAGCTAAGAATCACTTTGGTTGGTGTTGCTCGAAGGGCAATCGACACACGCAATAGATTGTAACGCACACCTCTCCTCACGGTTTCCAGGCATCCTGTTAAAGGCTTCCTCTGCTCCAGTCGCAAGAAACTCGGTCAATGGATTTTAATTGAATCTAAATCATTCCCAAACCGAAAACGGGTGGATCGGAAAATTTCGATCTTTTGTTTCCAACATGGGTTTACAAACTAGTCTCCGGGGAGTGCACTCCTCATGCGGTAGGATAGTGTTCAAAAAGTACCGACTCTGTTAATCGCCTTATGTGGTTCCTGCCTTGCCTGTGAAACTTTGCAATGGCATTTGCTTTATGGTTGTCGTGCGGTATGCGATCTGTGCATCGATGATTGGATGGTTTTATAGCAATAGTAAAACGATGGAAAAACAGAAAAGTACCGGTATCGATTTGAAGTAGGAAGATAGATGACCTTAGAGTGCTTGAGGTTCATAAGTCTCGTTGTGCCAAGGTTAGAGCAAGAAAATTGTTCAGTGGACAAAGTTTTTCTAGCAGTTTTAAAGGCAATCTCCACTTACACTAAGTTGAATTTTAACTCCAAAGCAGATGCTAAGTTTTTGCTTGACTAAAGAGATTATAAACTTCTCGGATCTAGAAAAACCCATATTTTGCTATTAATTTAGTGCATGTGAAATTGGTTTTAAATCAATGAATTGAAAAGCTTCGGATAGTACATGGTTTGTTAGGTTATTTATAGATATATGAGGAAAGTTAAACAGCTTGAATCATTCAATATTTTACCTAAGAAACACTATTGATTTATCTGAGACCCAGGATAATAAAATAACAATCTTAAATATTCGAAACGATTGAACTATTCCGATATAATTTGATTCAAATACTTCTCATCACATATTGAACACTCAGTTGGCTAACCTGAGCGGTAATTTTATTCCACCTACTCTTCACGTCTGTCGCATCCCGTGTCACCTTTCCCCTCTCCTTCAGTTTATGATCGACCAATTTCCAGCGTCGCTCTAACATTTCAGTACGACTTTTGTAGAACGCTTTATCTTTTGAATCAAAATAGGTCTCTGTTTCAGGGATAACTTCTTCATTCGTGTGAAACTTTATTTTCAGATCTGCGAACAGGCAGTAGTCGCTGAGAGCCAAATATGACAAATACGGTGAATATGGTAACAATTCAATGTTCAATTCATGTAGTTTTTCCATAGTTTTGATTGACTTGTGGCACGGTGCGTTGTCTTGATGAAACAACATTTTTTTTTTGCCTTCAAACGCTCTAATAACGGTATGTAATATCCACTGTAATTTCCTTTCTCAAGATAGTCGATAAATATTACATCATGCACATCCCAAAATACCGAGGCCATAACATCTCCAACCAATAGTTGTGCTTTCGGGCGCTTTTAACGAGGTTCACCAGTTGCTGTCCACTCAGATGACGATCATTTTGATTCCGGGGTGATGTAATGAATCCATGTTTCATCCATTGTCACATATTATCGCAAAAATTCCAGTTTGTTACGTTTAAACATGGCCAAACACTGCTCAGAATCATCAATACGTTCTCGTTTTTTGTCTAGAGTGAGCAAACGCGTCACCCACTTTGAACAGAGCTTTCTCATATTCAAATGCTCATGCAATATAAAGCCAACATGTTCTTTTGATATCTTTACGATGTCAGCTAATTCACGCAACCTCACTTTTCTGTTCTTTGATTCGATTTTGTGAATTTTTTTCATGTTTTCTGTTACGCCTCATTTGGACGGGGTGCACTGGGTTCTGCATCATCGGTCATGTCTCTACGATCACGTTTGAAGTCAGCAAACCAACATTTCATTGTTGTTTCTTTTGTAACTGAGTCTTCATAGCACTTTTCAAGCCATCCCGGGTAGAAGTGATTTGCAAACCAATACCAAATTCTGTCATTAAAATCAAACATCTCAATTAACATTATTTAGTTTGAAATAAGAAATAAAATATCAAAAATCATAACAAAGCCTGCATGAGAAAATAGCAACAAAATAATAAAATCTGTCATTGTAATATCAAACCAAGAACAAAATATTTATAGAAGATGAGTTTGTTAATTATTTTATATTCTAGCATTTAGAATAGAGTAATATCTTAAGTATTTCTCTTATCTGATTCTGATGCAGTTTATTAAATGGTATTTTATTTAAAGATAAAACTACTGGGTCAATTTACTTAATGAAATTGAAATAGCTTATGAATAACGAAATAAGATATTATAACTAATTTTGATGTTGAACAGATATTGTACAATGTCTTGATCCCTTGATGAAATATCACGATAATATCAAGTATCGTTCTGACAACATAGAAACATCAAGCCAAGATATGATGGTAAAATTTGTTATTATTTTGACCTTTGTTTGCTATTTACACCTACCCGGGATTGCTGTGCTGGAACGGTATTTTTCCTATCAAGCAGCAGTGTAAATTTAAAACACGAAATTGTTTTTGATCCATTGTTCTGAAAATAACAAAAGCAGCGTCACTTTTAGCACAATAACTCACAAACTAATGAACAGAATATCATGAAATTTCAACAGCTGTCTTTTAAAGGTTAGTATTAACTGGAAAAAGGTAACTGCAATAAAACTAATGCCATCTAGGTGTTGGGCCCGGGACTTTTCAGTCCATGTTTTATATCTCTAAAAATACTCAATCAACGCGTGAAATATTTCCCATACTGATGAACGTATTTTTAGTACAAGCTACTACAAGCTTTTTAGCAAGCCAAGGCTTCATCACTACTGGTACGATAAACAAGAAATATACCGTGAAGAAAGCATAAAGACGCTATTGTTACCATTCCTATGTAGTCATGATGTTCTCTGGCTATTTTGGCCTAAATTTGGCATCTTGTCACTACGCCAATGATGTTTTGGAATGCCTTAAAGCGAATGGAATTCATGTTGTGCCGAAAGAGGTGAATCCACCTAACTGCTCGGAGTTGCAATCTATCGTGAAGAAAAAAACTCTGCTAGAAAATCAGAAAATCAAAAATTTTGGACGAAAGCAGCTAAATCGGTTTGCACAGTCCCTAGTAGCTGGGGTAAACTCAAAAGTGCAGCCCAATTGAATAATTGTAATTAGTTTCAAGATGACTAATAATGCACATTTACACTGTGGTCTCTTTTCTGTGGGGATACGTACCGCGTAAAAAAATCGCGCAAAAAACCGCGTAACTTCGAAAGATCCGCAGAACTTTTTTTATGCCAAATATATTAAAAATGCATAAAACTTCTAGATCTGGTGTAATCTAAAAAAATCGACTTCGGAACTTAGAGGATTTGAGACCGCGTAACTTCGGAAATTCGCGTAGAAAAACACCGCAAAATGGAAGAATTTTTTTATACCAAATATTTAGAAACGCATGAAACGACCAGATCCAATGTAAGCTTAAAACATATTTATTTGAAAAAGTTGACTTTGGGACTTAGAAATTGAGAAAAAAAATTTTTTTTCATGCCGAATGTCTAAGAAATGCATGAGATCTGATGTAATATGAAATATTTTTTTAAACCTATCGAAAATTTTCGAAGTGTCAGAGAGTTGACTTTAAAAAATTGTCGAGATAACACCAGAACTCGACGTTTCATGCATCTCTAAGACAAAACAAGAAAACCGCGTAACTTCGGAAATCCTCGAATAAAAAAACACGTATCTTCGGAATTCCGCGTAAATCAAAACCGCATAAATAACGCATAAAAAGACCTCAGTATAAATGAGTAATAAATGCATCTTGGATTGAAAAAACTACAATTTTTTTATTGCAAATTTAATCTGTCCAGGTTTTGTTGCGAAAAAGTAAACTATGCGAACAATTTAGTTGCACATTTGTTTTGATATAGCATAGCCGATAATAAGGGAAGATTATTTACCCAACAACAACATACAGAAGATTTATACTGCCCATACTCGCATATCAGCTTCATATCGATTTTCGCCAATTTTAAGTTAGCTTAAGGAATGAAACCTATCCTCAATATACTCTCAGAAATTGCAACAAAAGATGAGGGTTTGTTCAGTAAAATGTGAAAAAAATATCAACTCATGTCTGTCCCATATGCTAAAGTACCGGCATATCGGTCCCATTCAGTGCAAATTTCAATAATTTCATTTGTTGCAAT
Organism: Malaya genurostris; assembly: GCF_030247185.1. Lineage (NCBI taxonomy): Eukaryota > Metazoa > Arthropoda > Insecta > Diptera > Culicidae > Malaya > Malaya genurostris. The sequence goes on from NC_080571.1 coordinate 271,392,299, forward strand.
ATTGGAATAGCAAAGGTGTATTACAGATATTTCATGTAATAATACCATGATTTAGCATTAGGTAGCACAATAAATCAAAAAATTCGGAAATAAACTTTTGATGGTCTTTTTCTCGACATGCCGATTTTCCATATGGGACTGATATGCAAGTATGGGCAGTATATTGTATTACGATGATGCTTCAAAGTGCCGCCTTCAACTTTCATAAAAAAAATCAATAATAAAAACCAAATAATTCATTTTGAACCGCTATGAAGAAATCAGTCGAAGACAAAATGCGAAGGTAATATATGAAATAAACTACGAAGAACCAATAAATAAATAAATAAATGATAACAAAATAACTGTGGAAAAACAGAAGTTTCATTACGGTGAGAAGAAAGTGGGTAAATAATTAAAAAATAAACTGTGTAACGAGATGCAATGAAAAATTTTCAAACGTTAATACAAAATAACCTGTTTCTTTGATCAAAACAAGTACTCGTAAAATCGATAACACGATGAAACAAACAATTTTGTTGGCAACTCGAGCAATGACGTAGTGGAGGTGTTTATATAATCGTATAATGCACAAAAATATTTCTGTTATATTTTTTTAGCCCTCCAAATTTTATTCATTTAATAAACGTATTTTAGATTTTACGCGTTTATATGCGGATATCTCGGAGCAATTTTTTATGATTTTCAATTTCTAATACTTTCTTGAAAGGGTTTTATATTAAGGTCTTTTTACGCGGTTTTTTATGCGTAAAACGCGGCTTTTTTACGCAATTTTTTCATACGTAGATTTCCGAAATTTCACCGTTTTCTTGTTCTGTCTTAGAAATGCATGAAACGTCGAAATCTGGTGTTATCCCGATTATTTTTCAAGTCAACACTCTGACACAAAATTTTCGATATTAAAAAAAATTTTTTAGACTACACCAGATCTCGACTTTTCATGCATTGCTAAGACATTTGGCATAAAAAAAAATACTTTCGATTCAGGAAATTTCAAAATTTTTCAAGTCGATTTTTTTTCAAAAAAATATTTTTGAGATTATACCAAATCTGCAAGGATCAGCCCCACGGGGTTGTTCGAGCCATTGAAGTGGAACAAGGCAAATTTCTAATAATCGACATTTTCACAGTTCAATCAATCGTCACACTTCTGAATCCGCAATTGCATGAGTCTGCTATGATTGGTTTTTATCAGGAACCAACACCGAACTCGCGAACCCAGAATATAGACTCTGCTTGTTTTGATTTGTATTTGTTTTGTAGCCGATGAAATTACATCAATATCTCAAATGTATGAAATTATATCTTTGTACAAACTTTCGATATGGATTTCGATATTTGAGCTTTTATTCGCCAAGCTTGGGTTCAAATAAATTAGACATTAATCCTAGGCACTCAAAATTTACCCTGGGGTAGTCACAAATTTCTCAAGCGAAAATGACATAACATGGAATTTCAGCCGAACTGGCATGACACAAGATCAGATACGTAGAAATATTTCCCATCATTTGGTGAAATAATATTACTGATTGAAACTAAACTGACTGAGCTGAAAGTGTTCAAATGCTGACCACATTTCTACTTGTATTTACCCTTGAATTTTTAATTTGCACAAAAAAAAGTTATTTCCCTTAATTTTGTACACTTTGACCGTTGTTTATTGCAAGCATTACAAAAATTTTTTTTAGTTCGAGTAATATTCACAAAGTGTCATTGATAAACAAATTGATCTATCATTTGTAAAAATTGGATGTTTTTCTATATTTTTGTAAATAGGATATATGGCTTGTCAGACGTATTAAGATTAAGAGTTCGGTAGTAATAAAGCATTCCAAGAGAAATCCTTATGCAAAATTTGAGCTAGATAGGACATAAGTAAGTGGTGTCACCCGGTGATCAATATTTGAATATTTACTACGATTCTCGGAGGCATTCTTCTGTATATATTTGGTCGTTGATAATGGCAGTCGTTAAATATGGCTTGCTTAATTCACCGCATCCAAAGATCGCCTGCCACATCAAGTATTTTCTGATAAATTCGTCCACCTTCCTCTTATGGAACTTCTCTGGGACATCCAGGTGGGACTTGCTGATGAAATATCCAGAATTCGTTCGATCGTTTCAATGCGTATCGGTTGCATCAACTTGGCGCAGTACAGATTCTTGGCTCGGGATTTGGCCTGTGTGTTCTGTTTATCGGATCGGTTCGGCACCTTCCTTACTTTAATGCTATGAAGTTCTTCCGACTCCATTGTCTGCTGCGTGAACCATACGGAAAAAGTGACCTTCTTCGCCACGTCTAAAATCCTAAGAGTTGGATTGTACTTTTGCATTTCTTCGCTCTTCTTCGTTTGCCAGCAGGCTGTTCTGGGTCTGTTTGGACGATTTTTTTGATGTTTTAGGGACATGATAGAACTTTTGATTCACAGTTGTTTCGTGATCCACTGATCTGAAATTTCGACGACAGCGCAGATAAATTTTTGTTGAAGTACTTCTTGCTTGGAAGCCAATTTTTCACATGTGAATAATATACTCGAGACAAATTTTATTCGAAGTTGCATCAATTCTTATTCATACCCAATAGATTTTTTAATCATGCACAAAAGAGTTTTTTCATATTCATGCAAAAGAAATATTGGTATTACAATAAAAAATTGGTCAAGTTCAACGATTTTTTTTTCATCGTGCATTGAAGAAACTTGTACACCCATCATTTTAAGGATGTATTTGTTTTGCTTCACTCCTATTCTTCAGTTTTAAAAATGACATCCATGAAAGAAAAAAAAGCGGGTGGGTAATGTCAGAGACATACCTGGATGTTGTGAATACGAAAACAACTGACATGTTCCTTAACACTTCCGAATATCAATTAGTTGATCAATTGTATGAATTCTGCAAGCATTCCCCTTTTTCACATTTTTCGCAAAAACAAAGAAGGCTTCACTTGATCTCAATTACTGTGAATTTCACACAGAAAAGTTAAATTTTGAATTATTTGAGATTATGTCACACAACTGAAAATTTTATCATAAAATTGTGATCATATTTCTGATGGAATGTAGCAAAAATTATGTTGATTCGTTAGATACAACAGAAATATTCACGATCAAAAACTTATCACTCTCTCAGAGGGTACATTTTGAAAAGGCGCCTCATAGTAAAGTAAGTCGCCGACAAAAAAACGCGTCAAAATTTTGCTCGCACTAGACAAAAATTCGAGCTACTCGCATACAAAATCGACGAAATTTCAGAATGTAACCAAATCATCTGTTACTAATGCAAAGCGCACGGAGAACATTTATCGACAATTAGGAAAACTGAATCGGGGTGAAATCGAAATGTGGGAGTCGCAGAAAATTTATCGACAATCAGGAAAACTGAATCGGGGTGAAATCGAAAGGTGGAAGTCGCAGAAAAGTAGGAAAGAGTGACCATCTGGTTCAAATCGAATACCAACTTATCCGTCCTAAATATTGCAAGCAAGCTGGAAGTGTTGTTTTCAACTGTGCATCTAGCTCAAAAACAAACCGAGCTGTTTACTCACAAGAAAGCGGTACCCGGGTAGATGAAAATGGCAAACAAAGACTAAAGAAATATCAAATTTTACCATCACAACAAAACTTGTTAGTGCGATACTTCATATTTTTTTAAATATTTCTTCAAAAGAATCAAGAAATTGTTTAACATCAATAAAAGTTATTGCATCTTATTTTATTATTGAAGAAATATATCAATTGAATTAAGTTTAACTGATCTAATAGTTCTATCTTCGAATAGTAAGCCATTTATTAAACTACCTCAGAACTCGCTGAGCAATTTGCCTTTGAGAATATTTTATTCTTGGTTTGATTTTACAATGACAGAATTTGTTACATTGTTGGTATTCTCCCATGCAGATTTCGTTATTATTGAATTGTGCTCTGAACTCTAATCTATTTGCTATACTTTATTCTTATAATATACTTTACAACACAATTTTTGATGCTGTTGTCCCTGTCCCTGCCAATGATGAGTCGAACTGATCCGGAAACGCGAAAGAAAATTCTGCACACTTGGTGCTCAGAAAGTGGTGTCACGTACAACGAAATTGCAAAACGGGTGAAAGTGCACCACACCAGTGTCAAAAATATTATCGAGAAATTCGGTAAGACCCTTTCCATGAAGGATTTTCCCCGATCCGGTAGGAAAACGGGTCCCAGCCAACCCGGCCGGGACTTAAAAGTGGTTGAGTACATCAGGAAAAACCCATCGGCGTCGACGTGAGATTTGGCCAAGCAGTTCAACACCAGAATCGGGGTGATTCAACGGATTATAGTTCGGAACTCGCTGAAAACGTACAAGAAACAGAAGGTGCCGAAAAAGTCCCTAGAACAGCAAGTTCAGGCCAAAACAAGAGCGCGAAAACTGTATAACCGGATTCTACAGAATAAAGACGGATGCATCCTGATCGGCGACGAAACCTACGCCAAGGAAGATTCTCGAGCGCTGCCCGGACCGCAATATTATACGAAATCGGTGTACCAGGACCTGGACGACGCTGACACCATGGTGGCAGTTTGGGCAGTAGGTGTTGGTCTGGCTAGGAATTTGTACCTGTGGTTTGCGGTCGTCGATTTTCTTCACGAAGGGCACAATTAACGCCAAGGTGTACGAGGAAGAATGTTTGAAGAAGAGAATGCTGCCACTGTACAGAAAGCATAAGGCTCCTCCTCTCTTCTGGCCGGATTTGGCTTCAGTCCACTACGCCAACTCCGTTCTACAGTGGTTGTCAAATAATAATGTACAATTTGTGGAAAAGGACATCAACCAACCGAACTGCCGGGATCTTCGGCCAATTTAAATGAATTTTAATTTTAATGAAGAATGTCAAGTCCAAAGTGCGAGCGTTTCACAGAAACTAGGATTTTCTTCAATATAATCAGTGAAATGCATAAGAATGTAATTTTTCTACAATATATCAAAAACTGATGTCAAAATATGTTTTTTTTTGCTTTTCATTCAATAATCGATGTTGCTAACTACTTTTCGATACACTCCTTATGTACAAAAAATTTGGAACATGTAAAATAGCATTTCAAAACGAAATTCTGGCGAAACCAATATTGGATTGATCTTGCTGTGCTCGTGCCGGGAGATGATGTTTAAGTTTATATTCAAATTAAAATACATGGTACTGACAGGAGACGAAAATAAAATTACCAGTAGGATATGCTGTTCAAAATCAAAACATGCTAAAACATTTTCTTCGCTATAAGATGCTGTTGACTTCGTGAAACAAACACCGGTGAGTGTCCAGTATTTTTCATTTCAGTCTTCTGAAATGTTTCTCCCACCGGGAACCGTTACTTCTACAGTCAAAACCATCACGATAACCATAACGAAAAAAAACCTATCTTTAATAATCACCCATCCATGAAAACACTCCCCTCCAATCGAACACTCGATTTTTTGCCAATTTCTGTAATCATTTCCACTGACAATCCTTTCAATCACGGGTACTGCAAGCTTTCACATTTATCCCGCCCGGAATGCGGTTCTCAACGAACAACCATCGAACAGGAGGCACCCAACTGCAGACACTTCTGATGTTGACAGTATAATCGCAATGCTGACGGTACTACGAATGCAGCTGCACCAAGAAAACGGTGGAAGAGTCACGGCCATGCAATCCTTGCGATTCTTCTCTATTTTCCTTTTATTGCTTCTTTCAGCAAGTCTACAAATCCGTTTTTTTTCTTTTTTGCTCTTCTGTTGCCATTGCCACCTGAGAAGTGGCCGCATCTCTCGAGCGGTTGATGAGAACATATTTCTGCAGTGGGATAATTTTCGGTTTCATCTGCGGCGGAAACGATTTCACGCCTGTCGGTGCGGTACCTACCAACGGCTTCTACATTCGGTCAGGATTAGATCTGAACGTGCACTGATATGGCTTCTCGGAATGATTGTTGATTCGGTTTCCCAACTACTTGCCATCCGACTGGCTCCCGTTTACGAACTGACTGACAGCATATGGGAGAGACTGCTATCTGCTACAAATCTGCTCTTACCGTGCGAGTGAGAAAATGAAAATGAACGAGAGAGGATTTCTTTATTATTTTTTTTTTGTTCATTCAGTGGGAGCTCCTTGCTTGGATGCTGGATGATCCATCCTTTGGTACGAGTTGGTTGTGCAGACATCGTGTTTGAATTGTCGGAGTGGGGGCGCGTTTCATTGAGAAATTCTGGCTGAACTGTTAATGGCATTCATGAGTGAATTGAAACATTTCGCACGGTTCATTCTGGTCTGGAGTGAATATCCCAGCAATGATCATTATGATGAACAAGGCGGGCAAAGTTTTTTCAAAGAAAACTCGAAGGATTACAATTAAAATAGATTAGAATTAGAAAAAATCGATAAGAATTATAATAGATAGTCGATTCTGGCAACTATCATTTGAATAGATTTCTTTCTCTTCGTGTTTCGCCTTCAACTCAGTGCATTGGCAGTTCAAATTGAACTGCCATTGCAATGTAGAATTTTAACTTAAACCGATAATCAGACGCAAAGTTTTTGTCGATTGTCGCATGAACGAATGATGACTGACTGGTCACTTGAGATAATTTCCATACCACACATTAAAGAGGTTTTCGTGGTCCCGCGAGCTCACCAGTGCATTAGCAGTTCATCGCTACGAAAAAAGTACATCGGTGCAATATTCTTGAAGTGTGAATATGTAGAGTAAACTTCGCATCTACTTACCTTACCTAACAGCTATAGTCCTGGAGTGTCCACCTTGCTCGCTGCGTTCCTCTTTTTCTGGTCCCAATCGGGTTAGATTCATGAATCATTTTCGATGGACTGTCATTCGACTTTGCAGTTTAAGTTGAACTGCGTGCTTTAAACCTTTATAGTCGAAATACAATTTCAAACATAAAAAACCTAATTATGCCTTTCTCATTACAAATACACCTAATTATGCCTTTTTCATATGAAGAATTGATTCGATTTTAACAAATTTTTAATTTTTACCATCACTTACGATTTTTTTTTAATCGCTTGAAATGCCGCATAACTTTGAAAATTAGCATAAAAAACTGCAAAACTTTGAAAATTCGCATAAAAAACACATGGAAAACGCATAAATCGCAAGTCTTTTTTATGCTGGAGATACGCACCGCATAAAAAATCGCGTCAAAAATAAACAAATAACTTTGGAAATTTGCATAAAAGCCCGCATAGCGTTGAAGAAAAGTCGCACATAAAACCGCATCAAAATCACTTGAGATTTGAGCGTATTATTAGAATTGCTTTAAAGATTTTTGCGTTTTCAGCATCGTCTACTTTTATTAAACACTCAAAAGCAAAGTCTTAGCATTACATTCCTTTGGTGGAATTTGGCCTTTCTGTTTCAACAGACTTCGCACCCGATTCTTAGCGTACAGAATCATTGCATGGCTAGTACTATGGATCCTACTGACACTAAGAATCCTTCCAGGTCGGGGCTCGAAAATACGACAGCTGGCTTGTAAGACCAGCGTCCTATGCATTGAACCGTCAACCCGGGACAAAACTCATCATCTTGTAACTCTGAAACCGAAATTTGGATCCAAATATAAAATCAGACAGTCTGCTATGAGGCCTTTCAGTTAAATTTAAATTTGTGAAAATCAGGTTTAACCTTATTTTGTGCTAGGGCACGTGTTTGGCGCGTCAGGAAAGACTTAGCACTTCAGTGCTTATTACAAGTGTGTTGAGAATAGCAATAACTTTACGTCTGCTTAGCGGTTCAAATTGAACTGTTTAAGTTCGCAGTAAGCAGTTCGATTTGAGATGCTCTGCACTGACGAGTTCAAGGCGTAACGTAAGGATAGTGATGATGGGTTATTCGATGTCTTTCGTGCAGGCCCCCTGGGTTCAATTTCCAACCCCAAACATAGCGCCTGTAAGTTTTTCTGGTTCGAAGAGGCGAATGGTCATAAGGTTTAAACCTCTATAATCGAAAAAAAAAATTTTAGTGCATTCGCTTTTTTGACATAATTAAAAATCGTTTAAAAAAATCACTCTTCAATTTAATTCGGAGCACATTTTCACACTAATCACCCTGTATTTGCGGAACCAGAAGTCAGATCTGAACAAAATTCATGAAATTTGCATTGCTTTTACATTATTTAAATATTGTTTTGTAAATATCTGTAAAGTGATATCTGAGTAAGCGTAAATTTTCATCACATGCACATAAAGACATTTTCCAATATCGACGAACAGAGTCGAATGATATATGAAACTCGGTTCTCCAATCCTCTTTTCGGTTTTCACTGTGATTTTCAAGTTATACAAGGATATCAAGGAAATAGTTATTATATCTTATTCGTTATTTCAATTTTATTAAGCCTCATTGGTCCAGTAGTTATATCTTGAAATTAAATAATATTGAATGAACTGCATCAGAATCAGATAAAATAAATGTTCATGAATATTATTCTATTCTGGATGCTACAATATCAAATAACTGAAAAAAACCCTAAATATTTTGTTCTTCTTTGTTATTACAATGACAGAATTTTACATTTTGTTGCTATTTTCTCATGCAGACTACCCTTCTCACTTAGCCATGTGTCCAGAACCTTAATTTTCACTTCCTTTTCAATATCGCGTATTACTATGCGAAAATTGGCGAAGCAGTCTAGAATTCATCATGCCAGTGTTAAAACCATCAGTAATAAGTTTGGGGATAGGGCTCGAGCGTAGCTCCAATCTTGTATAATATTTTCACTTCTGATCTTCCAAATCTACCCGTTGGTTGTTAGAAATCGCTATTCTGTGACGACACTGGTAGCCACAGGTATAGATCTAAGAGTGATCTGCAGTCGCCTACAAAGAAGTTTAAATATTTTCAGTGATTATCTGTCAAAATGGAAAATTAAACCAAATGCAGCAAAAACGCAATTAATTATCTTTCCTCATAAGCCAAGAGCTTCTTTTCTTAAACCAAACAATAATCACATTCTCAAATTGAATGGCTTGGAATTGACATGGTCTGATCAAGCTAAATACTTAGGTTTAACGTATGACAAAAAACTCACTTTCAAGGATCACATTGAAGGAATCCAGGCAAAGTGTAATAAATATATTAAATGTTTATAACCTCTTATAAACAGAAATTCTAAGCTCTGTCTAAAAAACAAATTGTTAATTTATAAACAAATTTTCAGACCAGCCATGCTTTATGCAGTACCAATTTGTTCAAGTTGTTGTTTCACCAGGAAGAAAACGCTTCAAAGGATTCAGAATAAAATTCTGAAAATGATTTTGAAGCGTCCTCCCTGGTTTAGTACAAATGAGTTACACAGACTCACAAATATAGAACCATTAGATGTAATGTCACAAAATATTATAAGCAAATTCCGACAAAAATCGATGCAATCTTCAATTGAATCGATTCGCTCTCTGTATTAGTTAGTAAGTTAGTATATAAGTTCCTTTTCCCCATTACACAATACAAGTAGGTTTAGAATTTTCCCTACACAAAAATCTCAGAATTGCGGAAGCATATTGTGTCCTCATGGTAACAACCAAATCATATATATAATATTGCTGAAAAGTCACCACTTGTGGCTGAACGCCCAATTTTAATCTTTATAATTTAATTTTAACTCATATTCCAATAAATAGTTATTTAAAAAAAGGTCGTATTTTTTTTTGAATAATTTCAAAGGATCTGGTTCCATTTTGCCGGGGAATTCAAAGAGCTAAGGGAAAATATTCTTTATCTGTCTATGAACGCGAGTGTATTTAAGTTTCAGCATAGCTACGAAACAACTAAACGAATCGCCACCAAGTTTGGCACATGTACCAAAGGTGGGAATCGATATTTTTTGAAAAGCACAGATACACTACTCAGGGTAATCATGGAGAAGATCTGTAGTAAGCTCACTGACAAAAATGAAGTTAAATCAAAATAAATTATAAGGTTATTTTGAGGGGGAGCGAGAGTAGCAAATGCCCCGAACATGGAAAGTGTAAATTGATCGGGTTTTACGAAAAATTGGTACTTCTTTACGAGTACAGTATATTTCTAGCAACTGAGAGAGGCTCACAAAAATATTCACAAGAGGAAGGGGAAATAAGTATTCTCAACATTGATCTGAGTTGACGAAATCATACAATCAATGTGCATTTTATTATGTAAATTGAGAAAACTGTCGACTCAAGGTGATGGAAATAGGATTTCAACAACATTTGTATTAACTGAATCATTATTCTAAAGGTTTTCCTCTCCGATGAACGACCAAAATGGTTAAAACCTTGGTAAAATAAATTATATAAAAACGTCATTCTATAGTACGAATGTAGTTATAATGTTAAACAACATTTCGTTATAAAATAATCATTATCAGATGGAAAATTTTGAACAAATCATGATGTCATAAAATTTTTATATAGAGGAAGGAGTACCAAGTGATTATATCCATGGAAGCCAAAGGTATTGTAGATCGATTGTGACGAGGAAGTACGGAAGTACGTTACAAGCTCATATAGATATGAAACTCGGAGGTTACTAAGAAGATATTTATAGAGAGAACGGTTTTTTAAATGTCTCTAACAAATAGGTTTAAATATAAAACTGACCCAATTTGTCGAGAATACCATGAAAATTATGATTATTGTGAGATCTGAGATGGAACACTGATCATTTGCAATCTGAACATGAACGGAGTATTGTTCAATCGGGTTGCCGTCTAAGTTATGTTTTACTACAGTCGGAGTATTTCACTAAGCAGGACAACTTCGAGAATATTTTTCGACCTTCCCTTCACGAAACATTTCCGAGCAATGCCGGGTAATTCAGCTAGTACTCAAATAGATTTAATGTACCATCTGTTGAGCGCAAAACGATATTTTAAAATTTGCCCTCCTGGTACATCACACGTGTGACTATGAACAAAGAATGTTTTGAAAAACTCTATCCAACCACAAAAAAAAACCGCGGGGCTTCAAATTAACCAGAAACAACTGTAAATTGTTGAAATAAGCTCAACCACCTTAATTAGTACAACGCATAAGTTGTTGATCATAATCGCCATTCTTCAGCACAGATGAAGGTATGCTTTTGCGACAAAGTCCATTGATTCAGAACCAGTGGCCAAAATTTCCCACAAATATTTTGTTGTTGAACCACATGTGTTAGTGAAATACAGTACATACGTGTTGTACTAAATATAACAAAAACGTTTCGACAAAATAATCTAGTCATTTTTGTTCATTTCTGTTCAAAGAAGCATATTGAATCCTACGTGGGAATATTGCGAGGCCACACCACCGCACTAACAACGACTTCCCGGTTGTTTCGTGTTCCATCATGCCGAGCAATTCACGAACCATTCCACACGCACGAACATCGCCGGCTTCCATCATCACCCTCGAAGTCAGCATACTTTGCAAACTACCATCAAAATCCCATTACATCACGAAGGCCGGCATCGGAGAGCTGATAGTTCAACATCGTCAGCCAACGACGGCGGCAAAACCCGGAAAGGCACCCATATCGCAAATCAAGCTTATCCCACACATTGGCTTCTTTGATACTACAGTGGCAACGAAAGCATTTGCTCCCAAACTGAAAATGTTACATCAAACATTGCTCAAGCTCACACTTGGAAGTAGATGTAGATTCACGGCATCATCGACGCGGTGCCCACGCGAAACCGTACTTCCCTTAATGCTCCAAATTTCGCGCTCCGATGAATCCCGAACGCTGTACGGTGAAACTCCGTCACGTCTTACGGTCCATATAATACAAATATATAGACGCGGAGAGTAAGTTGAAGCCATTTGGCCGTGACCTGTCTTGTTTACCCGGGTTCCTTCGGTGGCTTCTACGGTGCGCAAAGCTCCTGACAAAAACGGGATTGGGTTGGATAGTCTCATCACTGTTTGACTATCCTTGCTCCTGATAGTGCGATTTTCTGCGGTTTGCCGGTGTGTGTGTGCGTTTCCCAATGTGAAGGTAATAATCAACCCGGTCGGATCGAGTGTGACACAATGCCGCACTGTCACAATGATGTCGAGCACCACTTCAATCGCGTTTCACAGCGAACACGGAACATCACTTGAATGGATTCGGGGATAAACATTGCCATCTGGTGCCTAGCACAAGGAGATAGAGAAACAGGCACAGCGATGCCGATTATGAACTAACAGCAGAGTTTTGGTTGGGGGGAGGAGATTTGATGGTTGTTAAGTATTGGAATGCCAGCTCACGCTTAAAATTGCGAACATATTTTGTCAGCTATAACTGTGCACCGTCACTTGCCAATAGCAAGATTAGTTTTAGTTTCGCAATTCACAAATTAGTTTCCATATGTTAGAAACAGTGATGCCAGATTACTGCTACGTCTATATGATATGACATAATGTAACTTCACCATTCATCCCATATGCTAAAAGCATTAGTTAGAGTGATATCTGCTAATTCTGTTGAGTTCAATGGCTCAAGGGGAGAAATAAAATGTGGTGTTTTCTAAAAAAACTATTTTTTTTGTCACATTGCTCTTAAAGCTGAAGCGAATACGAGGTCTGTTCAAAAAGTACCCGGAATTCTCATTTTTCTAAAAAAAATATTTATTTATTCGTCTACATCTATATGGTCCCCTTCAAAGTAATCCCCCCTAGATATAATACACTTATGCCAGCGTTTTTTCCAGTCTTCGAAACACCCCTGATAGTCACTTTTTGTAATGCTCTGTAGCACTCTCAGCGATTCTGCCTTTATCTCTTCAATCGATGAAAAAAGCTGTCCTTTCATGGGTCTCTTCAACTTTGGGAACAGGAAAAAATCACACGGAGCGATATCTGGTGAATAAGGAGGTTGGGGCATGATTAAAGTCTTGTTTTTAGCCAAAAAAAATCAGCAATTTTGGAACGAATTTTGCTGCCACTCGTTTCATGCCCAAAACATTTGAAAAAATGTGATGGCATGAGTCAACTGATATGCCAACTTCATCAGCAACTTCTCTAATAGTGATTCGGCGATCATCCATAATCATTTTTTCCACTTTTCCCACATTTTCATCGATTATTGACGTGCTAGGTCGACCGGAGCGTTCGTCGTCTTCAACGTCTTCGCGGCCATCTTGGAAACGCTTATACCACTCGTAAACACTTGTTTTTTTCATAGCAGACTCACCGTAGGCTCTCTGTAACATTTCGCACACTTGGTTACACTTTATTTCATTTTTCACGCAAAATTTAATACAAATTCTTTGACTCTTCAATTCTTCCACTAACAAAAATCGCCGAGCTCAAAAAAACACGTCTACACCAGCCGCTACAAGACAGAATGTGAACAATGAATACAGCTGAAAATTTCACCATACATTAGGGACATATGTACCAACACAATAAAAAAAAAATTTGACCACCGGACTCTCCAAACGCACGCAATTAAAAAATTCCGGGAACTTTTTGAACAGACCTCATACATCCCATTTTATCACAATTTGTTGATTCGAAGTCGGTAACCCTCAAAGTAAAAATCGTAAATGACACTACTAGTGAGATGACTATTGGTACAATAGCCGTATATTGAATTAAAAGATGGTTTTTTTTGGTCATTTATTGCTTTTAACATATCTATTTCACGTTAACGGCCAACGTTTCGAAGGTTTATTCCTTCATTTTCAGAGCAAAACAACTACAGATAGTCGACACAACACAGCCCAACACTGCAGAATTTTAAACTAACCTCATTCTCTGGAAAAAAGCAACGGCTTATCCATCCCAGAGAACCAGGAACTGAAAACCGGTTCGTTTGCACGGAGAACCCTCCGATCATAAAATTGCGATATCGCAGTTTTTGATTTTTGCGATAGTTGATTCAACTAATTTCTTTTTGATTCGACCAATATGGTTTTAGACTTGCGTATATTCAAGTAGTTGAAAAAGGTGGGTGGGTAATGTCAGAGACATAACTGGATGTCGTGAATACGAAAACAACTGACATGTTCCTTAACACTTCCGAATATCAATTAGTTGATCAATTGTATGAATTATGCAAGCATTCCCCTTTTTCACATTTTTTCTCAAAAACAGAGAAGGCTTCACTTGATCTCGATTACTGTGAATTTCACACAACGAAAAGTGCACAAATCTTACCAAACAGTTCTAGATTTGCACTAAACTGAGGTTTTTTGCCTTCGATTTGCGAGCAAGAAATCCTAATAGTTCTTTAGAAAACTTTTAGAGCTATTAGAACGGCTGATTTTGTGTGATGCTCTCCACCGTTGTATTCTTTTCGTTGTTTTTTCAACAACGCAAACGACTAGCAGCTATGACGTAATCGCTCTTGTCGGAAGCGAAACTAGCTTTGCAAACGACACACAATACATCTGCTCGCAGTGGCGATAGAATTCAAACTGATCCAATTTTTGTTAAGAGATTTCTTTTTACGCGATTTCGTTTGTAGCTATTTCACTAATGGGCGGTCCTAACGGCTAAAAAATAGCCGCATCGATTATTTCATTTCGGATTTGCTTAATTCATTGAAAGAAACTATCAGGATGCTGTACGGGATTCATTCCTGCCTTTCAGAAGGACCAAATTGTGGAACTCACTACGATATTAAGCACTGTTTCGAACATTTTTCTCGAACGATTTGTTGTACAGCAGCAGATATTTTGTTCTCTTCCTCAGAACGCGTTCTGATTGGCTGGTGTTGACATGGGTCAAATGATAGGGGTTTTTCAATAGTGTACAATTGAAATACTTCAATGCTGTTGATATACACGTTTAAGTTGAAAAAGCACGATTCTATTGGTAGTTAGATTATATAAATCCTTTCACAGATCACTGAGCTATGAGCTTTCAAACTACGGAAAAGACAAACACATCCTCTTTGATACTCGTTTATACCAAACATTTCAGAAAAGTTTAATGTTGAATTATTTGAGATTATGTCACACAACAGAAAATTTTATCATTAAATTGTGATCATATTTCCGATGGCATGTAGCAAAAATTATGTTCATTCGTTAGATACAACAAGAGATATTCACGAACAAAAACTTATCACTCTCTCAGAGGGTAAATTTGGAAAAGGTGCCCCATAGTAAAGTAAGTCATATTCACGGAAAAATGTGTTGTTTTGAATGCTGTCAAAGGCCGAAGACAGCTGAAAGCAAAACAATAATCGTAATGGGAAATCAACATTTTTTTAGTTGAAATCTGTTCGCGTCGCTTCAAAATGTCAATGAAAACAACATTTCATGATTTCAAGAAATTTCTAATTCCGTGACAAGTGTTTATCGAAAAGCGGTGTTGCGATAAAGTTAACCTTGTTTCAGTTGAAAAAGGTTTGGTGACAAATTAGAAACCTTTACAGATTTGGTGTTACAAAAATCGTACAAAAATCAAAATCACTCATAGATCAGATCAGTTGTGATTTTGTAACGATGATTTATTCCTTGGTTAAGATCACTTGTGATGAAATCAGTAGTGATCTTTTATGTTCGAGATTAATGATCTTAAGATCAGCAGTGATCGGTGGTTTTCCCAGTCCTGTTAATAACTAATGATATTACTTGTCAATATAAAATACTGTTTATATTGGAACAACGACACTTATTTCAAATAGATCATGGCGTATTTCAGTTAGTATATTTTGATTATTATAGCAAATCAATAACATTGTTCGAGTTGATTCAACTAATTGCAATGTCTATAACAACTAAAACTGATTTGTTTTTCAACTAACAGAATTTTGTTTTAATAACAACGCCAGTTATTTCAACTATTTTATTTGTTGAAATCGAAAAGTATGTGTCCTCTCTAATTGACAGCATTTTTTTCAACCAATTAAATTAGTTTTTGCAATGACTGAGCGGAAATATATATTGGAGAAGCCAAGTGAAAGAAAAACTAACAGAAAAGATGAATTTTTGGAAAAAGATACGCTCAGAGACAGGACTCGAACCTGCGTTCTTATGCATTCCGTGCATACGCGCTACCATTTCGCCACTCTGATCTTGCTTTAGCCACACTAAAACTCACAGACATAGTAGCAACGTACATCGAACATGGTCCACATCCTGGCCGTCACCCGACCGATATCCTACATCCAAACATCTTCTCTGTCCATCAAACACTAGTCCTCTCGCTTTATACCTATTTCTCCGATCAAGCATTGAGTAGGAGAGTGTATTTATAATCGCTTGTCACCTTCTTAATGGTGCCAGTCGTCAGTTTGTTTCAACCATCGTTTCTACTAATCGAAAAACAAAAATGACAGTTTAGTTAAAACAACAATCGATTAGTTGTACCAAATTTTAACCAATCGAATTCAGAAAATCAACTAATATTCTGGTTGAAATGGGATCGCGGGTGGTTCCGTGTACAAATGAGATGACTATTGGTACACAGGCTCATGACGTTTCAGAATATAAACACATTTCATCCTGTAAAATCGGAACCGGGATTCGGATCTAAATAAATTGTCAACTGCAACCTTGCAGAACTTCTATTCGTCGGTTAGGTCTTTTCTGAGAAATACTACTGTGGGCAAACAGTAGTAAGACTTCTGAATTATACTTGGAGCGGAAACCTTATTCGTCGAAATATTTTTTTTTATCTAGGTTGATATGATTGTCAGTGACAGTGAGTACCAAGTGTCATGTGAAAATATTCATTAGTGTTTAGAATACGTCTGCTTTTCTGAAGTAGCAAAGCGAAATCGGCGATTTTACAATGAGTGAAATTATTTAACAAATTAACAATAAATTTTGTGTGCGGAATCAAATTTCTGGTGCCAAAAGGTTCAAAATGTTGCCAAAGGCCTTCGGTGATAATTGTATGTCGCGAACAAGTGTTTTTGATTGGTACAAGTTGTTCAAAGAGAGTCGAAAACGCGTTGACGACGAACCACGTCCAACTGAACACGTCACTAAAATCAAGGAATTGGTGCTCGATAGTTGACGATTAACGTTGGAATATCGGAAGAATCAGTAAAAACAATTTTGAAAGATCATATGGGCCTACGAACAGTTAAAACACGATTCGTTCCAAAATCATTTATTGATTCTTCGTGACAAAACACACCAAAGGGACTAAATAGATTTGGAAGAATAAATACAGAATTTTAAAATTATGAGCGAAGTCTTACTATATTTTGCCCATAGCAGTGGAAGTTGGGATTTAGATCAATATTACCGTTATTTCCTAACGGGTATAACTGATATTGGTTCGTGTGGTCACAACATAACACAACACAACACAACACAACACAACACAACACAACACAACACAACACAACACAACACAACACAACACAACACAACACAACACAACACAACACAACACAACACAACACAACACAACACAACACAACACAACACAACACAACACAACACAACACAACACAACACAACACAACACAACACAACACAACACAACACAACACAACACAACACAACACAACACAACACAACACAACACAACACAACACAACACAACACAACACAACACAACACAACACAACACAACACAACACAACACAACACAACACAACACAACACAACACAACACAACACAACACAACACAACACAACACAACACAACACAACACAACACAACACAACACAACACAACACAACACAACACAACACAACACAACACAACACAACACAACACAACACAACACAACACAACACAACACAACACAACACAACACAACACAACACAACACAACACAACACAACACAACACAACACAACACAACACAACACAACACAACACAACACAACACAACACAACACAACACAACACAACACAACACAACACAACACAACACAACACAACACAACACAACACAACACAACACAACACAACACAACACAACACAACACAACACAACACAACACAACACAACACAACACAACACAACACAACACAACACAACACAACACAACACAACACAACACAACACAACACAACACAACACAACACAACACAACACAACACAACACAACACAACACAACACAACACAACACAACACAACACAACACAACACAACACAACACAACACAACACAACACAACACAACACAACACAACACAACACAACACAATACAACACAAAAACCTGACATCACAGTTGTCAGCAGAAGCGTTCCAGCAGTTGTGTTCTTGACATGTACGTTTATCTTACCTTAAAATCGGAACCAGAAATAAAATTTATCTACACATTCTCACGGAAGGAAGTCGCCCAACTTTTGTTAGGTCTGATAGGGAAGAGGTATTGGATATAACAAATTGTTCTGAAGAAGTTCAGCACGAACTGGGAAACTTTTTTTTATTAAATAACATATTTTAAGGCACACTGCGTTGAGCTATAAGATGCCGAGGGCATCCTGGGAGACTTGAAGATGTCAGATGAAACTGATTCTTCGCTCTTAAAAACCAATTTTATATTTTTTTATCACTTAGGTGTTACCTTAACTGTCACAACATTTCGGAAAACAAAATCTACCGATTGGGATCTTTATACTGAAACTTTGGCAACAAAATTTCATGGCTATTTACCACCATCGAATGTCACGACGATTTGGACTTGGCTGTAAACAAATTGAACTCATTCATAGTGTCATCATATGAAGAGGCTTGTCCGCTCAGGTCCATAAAAACTACAAGGGGTACTCCATGACAACTCGGGAGCTTTTAAAACTGCTCGAACTGCGTATAAAAAATGCCTTAGATCTGCCGAACGAACTGGGTGGAAAAATCTTTGCACAAATATCTCTAGTCTAAATGAAACGAGCAGGCTAAACTAGTACTCTCGAAATCAAAAACTACAAGGATCAGCCCCATGGGGTTGTTCGAGCCATTGATGTGGAACAAGGCAACCAAAATTTCTAATAATCTACAATCAAAAAGTTCAATCAATCCGAACCAACACCGAACATCACTTGTTTTGATTTGCATTTGTTTTATAACCGACGAAATTACACCATTATCTCAAATGCATGCAATTATATCTTTGTACATACTTGCGATTTCGATAATCAAGCTTCTCTTCGTCAAGCTTGTGTTCAAGTTTTTTATGCAAGCAGTTTATTTAGCGTTAAGTTTCTCTACCATTCTGCGATTTCGGTTGAAGCGATAAACTATTTCTCATTATCAAGCGAGATCATCTAATATAAATTAGAAATTAATCTTAAGCATTCAAAATTTATCCAGGGAAAGTTGTCAATTTCTCATGGGGAAACGACATAACATGGAATTCCGAGCTTGCATGACACAAGATCAGAGCATACCAATTAATGGCTGAGGCCAGTGTGTTTTAGGGCGTTTTAAAGGTCTATTTTCACGCTTCAAATCTGATTTTCATAGAAACAGTGACGAATATCGAAAAACGCAACTAACAATCTCTTAGAAAATTAGTTTAGATTATTCTGTGAATTAATTAAGTGAATGTTATTTTTGTAATGGTAAGTCCATTTCTATGACGGCACACTTTAGTTCCCTGGTAACGTAACGAAACATGAGAAAGAAATAAAATCGGCTCAAAAAGGCTGCCAAACAAGCGCTAGCTTTATTTGATTTTATGTGATGTAGTCAAACTTGTAACCGAAAATATCAAAACTTTCTTGGCCACCCGGCCACATCGAGAGTCATTTAAGAGAGAGCATGGAGAGAAATGTAATAAGAGAGAGCATGGAGAGAAATGTAATACGCGCAGCAGGCCACACGGTTTTACGCTAACAACTGGCCTCAGCCCGCTTCAAATCGTTTTATGGCACGTTTTTGTCTTGCTGTCTAGCAACAACCTACCTCTAGCATGCTAGGAATAGGACTGAAACGTTAGCTTCAAATTCGCGTGATGCCAACAGCTTCGCTTTTGCATCGATTGACCAATCATCATCGATGCTCTCTCTTTGATATATCACTTACTCCTTTAAAACTGTCGTCTATGGCAGGGAAATCCGGTATGTCGGAGATTTTTAGCAGCCAAAAAGAACACTGCTCGCTACTAATCCAAATTTCAATCATATATAATTGAAAATACGTGGCTTGATACATTCAAATCGAAACGTAGAAATATTTCCTATCAAATGATGAAATAATATTAATAATTGATACAAAATAGACTGAGCTGTAAGTGTTTAAAACCTGACCACATTTCTACGTGTAGTTTTTATTGAATTTTCGATTTGCACCCCTATATAAAAAATAAAGATGTGTTCCACATCAAAACATGAATGGTGAACTGGTTTCTAACGAAGAGGACGATCTTAACTGTCTCTTCAAGACACACTTAGCAGGTAGCAAGGTTGTTGATCCTGATTTTCTAAATGCTCACGAACCGTGCACAGACAATCTTGATTCGTGGGCAATAGCAAGATCGCTTATCACTTTTGAATCGATAAAGTGGGCAATTGAAAGTTTTGCACCGTACAAATCACCTGGAAAAGATGGCATCTATCCTATTCTATTGCAGGAAGGTTTTAATATTATGAAATATGCCCTGAGAAACATTCTACTTAACAGCCTTGCTCTTGGGTACATCCCGAAAGCATGGCGAGAAATAATCATCAAATTTATTCCAAAAGGCGGACGTCAGAGTTACGAGAAAGCCAAGAGCTTTAGACCCATTAGCTTAAGCTATTTTTGCTTAAAATCCTTGGAACGAATTGTCGACCATCACATCAGACATAAGTGCCTAATTGAGCGACCGCGTCATACTAAACAACATGATTATCAACGTGGAAAATCCACGATCACACTACTTCACGATGTTGTATATAATATCGAAAAAGCCTTTTCGCTCAAACAATCCAGCTTGGGAACTAGATATAGGGGAAAATGGGGTAAAACCCACTCCCGAGACATAATGCACCTTTTGGTTTTCTCAAAAGTCACCAATTTTTTTCACAGAAATTCTAATGAAACTGAAAGTCCGCCATAACAACAGATTACTATAAAATTTTGGTAACGATGGTTCAATCATATCTGGAGAACTTTAAAAAAAAATTATGTCTCTGTTATAAGTAATTTTTGATGTTCGTTCCATAGTAATTCTCTAGGGTGAGGAAAACCAGTGAACTTCTTTGCCAATCATTCGGGTTTCTAAAATTAGTTCTAATACAGTATTTGCAATTTTATAGAAAAATCGTCAAATATATCGTCTCATATTTTTGGGGGCAAAACGACCCGAATTGTGTGAGGCATTTGCTCAAGAATTCGCTTACAAAAATTATGCATAAGTTATCAATTTAATGAATAATAGTGAACAATCTTCCACCTGGCAAATATTTCGTCAACGAAAAGTCAAAAGCTTTCTTTATATAAGAAGAAAAAGCTTTATGAGGGTGCATATTGCCCCGTGGTTGTCATGAGCTTTAATCCGTTGTTTTGATTGATGTTTACCAGTTGTTTAAGATCATCCTGCCTCCATGTTCAGATAATAGTCACTTCGCGTAATTTGAAATGTATATTTTTCATGTTTTCCGCGATCGGGCGTCATGCCACGCATATATTTCAATACACAATTTTTAAGGGTTTCGGAAAATGAGATATTTCATGTATTTTTCAATGCATTCAACGAGTATTTGTACGTAATTTTGAGAAATAATGATTACGAGATAGTCATGCATGAAACGTACGGATTCGCAGATGATCATCTAATACAAATCACTGGACTATGCATTGCAACGGTAATTGATCTAATGCAACAGGCTTTAAGGGTTGTGGAACAATGGTGTCAACAGGTTGGATTGTCGTAAATCCAAATAAAACCTCAATGATTCTTTTTCACGAAGAAGCGAACAACAACCGGGGCCCGTCCTCTTCAGTTTTTTGGGAGCGTGCTGTTGTGTACCCACCAGACCAAATACGTTGGAGTAATCCTGGATTCCAAACTTAACTGGACTGCTCACATTGAGTCTAGAATCAAAAGAGCAGGCATGGCCTTTGGGCAATGTAGACGCACTTTTGGTACAAATTGATGTTTGAACCCGGAATATATCTATTGGATTTATACTACAATTATACTTCCAATACAGGCTTATGGATGCCTCGTATGGTGGCAGAGAGGGCAATTAGTGACGATTCAGTGGAAGCTCAATCATTTGCAAAGAGTGGCGCTCAATGTAATGACTGCAGCTTTTACAACAACTTCGACCGCTGCTCTGAAAGCTCTTCTCCATATAAGACCACTTCATGTGCATATAAAGCAAGAACCACTCGCTTGTGCCTATAAACTTCAAGTTACCGGTCTATGGAAGGAAAAATCAATCAATTCAGAAATAGGTCATACACGTCTGTGGTCCCAATTGGTTGCATGGGATGATGTTTTTCTTGCCCCTAGCGACTTAACACTCACGTGTAGTTTCCCGTATAGAACTTTTCAAACAAAAATTCCATCTAGACAGGAGTGGCTGTCTGGATTTATGGAAACACTACAGCAAGAGCACGTCGTCTGCTACACTGATGGTACACTGATAGAGGGCCGAGCTGGTGCGGTTGTTTACTGTCGTGACTCGAGGTTAGAGCAATCGTACATACTCGCCAGATTTAGCCCCCAGTGACTACTGGCTCTTTGCTGATCTTAAAAAAAATGCTACAGGGAAAAAGATTTGGCTCAAATGAGGAGGTCATCGCTGAAACTGAAGCTTATTTTGAAGCGAAAGATACATTTTTTTATAAACATGGTATTGAAAAATTGGAAAAACGTTGGAACCATTGTATCACCCTAAAAGGTGATTATGTTGGTGAATAAAAAAAAATTTTGCAAATAAAATGTTGTTTCCATTGTTAGTCTCGGGACTTATTGATCCATGTGTGATCTGGTAAAATAATAGATTTTTGCTCCGACAGTCAGGCTGCAATTGAAGCGCTTAACTCGGGTGACTCACTTTTTAAACTTGTGATCGATTGCCGTACTCAGATCGAAGAACTTAGCATTTTCAATGCTGTAAATCTAGTCTGGGTACCTGGCCATTCCAATATAATTGGAAATGAATGGGCGGACGAACTGGCCAGAGTGGGAGCAGGAAACGGCCTTGTAGGTCCTGAACCAACACTACCAATTTCCAAATGCTGGAATAAACAAAAAAACTCTGTCTAGGGCTTCGTCTGAGCATGCAAACTACTGGCGAAGTTCTGAGACTTGTCATGCTCTGGAATTTCGAAGGATCTTTTACATTTCTCGAAGCGCCATTGTGGTGTTCTGGTGAGGGCTGTGATCTCTGTGAATCCGATTACGGAACTTC
Source organism: Malaya genurostris (assembly GCF_030247185.1). Taxonomy (NCBI): domain Eukaryota; kingdom Metazoa; phylum Arthropoda; class Insecta; order Diptera; family Culicidae; genus Malaya; species Malaya genurostris. The sequence goes on from NC_080571.1 coordinate 271,415,540, forward strand.
ATATCATCTAATATGTAACTGCCCTGCAGTATCTCAACTCCGGTATCGGGTTTTTGGTTGTTTTTACATTGAAGAACCTATGTTCAAGCAACTGAAACTCAGAGAAATTCTTTGGTTTTTAACCCAATGTGGAACAGAGCTCCAATTACTCACGCAAGCAGTTTCCACGTCTCGTAAGTTGCGACTGGTTTCTGTATACATTTATGTTGTGTGCGTGTTTCATTCCGTTTCTTCCCATTCCTCTATTTTCCATCTTCCTCTATTTCCCACCATCATTCAGGTAAATGATGAAAAGTCACGGCAAGGCACAAATCCCCGAAAATATGGGAAACGTGCCGTTATGAGCCAATTTATTCTGATACCTGATACCTTAAAATCGGAACCAGAAATAACTCAATCACTTCGGATCAATTGTTGTCGGAAATGTCAAACTAGAATAAAATGAAAATTCTAACATCAGCCATGACATGCAGTACAATCTCATAACAATCGGCATCATGATGCGACTAGGTCCCAACAACCGCCAGCTGGAACCGTCGATTGCCATCTGGCCACAGAGTTTTTCTCACCGAAACGGTTCCGGCACCGACACCGTGTCATAATTCAAATCAAAATTATCACGTACAATAAAGCCAACCGACCACCACATTAGCATATGCGGCAACATGCTGCGCTTTCACGGTGTAAAATGCTCTAAAATTTATCGCACATTTCACAATCCGGTTCTCGTAAGTAATGACTCCCAGGGTGGCGATTCCACGTACACCACGTAGGACGGTACGTTGGTCGGTTTACTTCCGAGTGTTTTTGACCTGGCCGGCCGATAGATGTATGTGTTCAGGTACCTAATCGTAATTTGCCAGACTTTTGACCATCTCCCACTCACCTTCCGTCCAGTTTCCAACGAAGGACAGTTGGGAAACACGGATGTGTGCTTTTGGTGCGAATAGCACCGGATAACAGGTGCGACAGATTGATACAGGGCTTAGGAGAGCTTCCAAGACACAGACCGAACCAGGATTGCCAGCGTGATAAGCTGTCCCGTAGGGGTTTTCACAGTACCGGGCCCGGCCCAGGCAGATTCTCCGAGCTGGATAATGGAGGATTCAACGGCAGTGTTCTTTCTGTAATGCAAATGATGCGGGTTTTTGACGGCTTCGGACTGGGCTTGACCGATTCTAAATGCCACTTACCAGCATCGGTGGATCGCTGATATGTTTTGTCCTTGGCAGTAATTGAATTCGAACTGACATACGCTAATCGCTACCAGACGCTGCTGGCGACAGGATACTGCTGGGCTAGGATTAACAATATATTTAAATTAGGGCTTAGATGAGTAGCTATTGATATTGAATTTAAGTTCGAAGCTAAACTATGTTTGATTTCAGAATTGTTTTCTGCTGTCTTGATTTTACTTGTGTAGGAGCAATTCCAGAAATGCTTATCAGATCATCAGACTCGACTTTCCCCGATTTGGGTCAAACTTTGCACATAGCTCCAGTATGGTAAACCATTAGTTTTGAACCGATGGACTCACGACTGATTTTTAAAAAGGGCGTACGTATTTTTGCATTTCACAAAAATTTCCTTTTTCAAATCGTTGTAACTCGGAAACCGTTAATTGTACAAAAATGGCGTTCAGGAAGAAGTTGTAGGGAATCGATTGGGCACTCTAAAAAAAATATACACTGAAAATTTTTTTTGATTTTTTTCTCAATAATTACAAAATGAATCAAAAACATAAAATTAATAATAAAATCAGGGTTTCGATTTTTTTGATAGTTTTGATTTTAAAGCTCTTATTAAAACCTACAGATTGATGGCTATCCCATCCGTGCCTTTTGACAAATGAAGAAGTTACAGCTAAACCAATTTACAGGTAATCATTTAACAGTAGAACTAACGTAACTACGTCAAAGCGTATAAACACATGTAGAATCAAAGAGGTGTGCCAGTTGACTACCTACTGTTTACAACTAACGTACGTACAGGCCAATTGCTTACCTAAATTCTACCTGGTTCACATATAAATAGCTATGCATCGTAGAACAGATATAAGTTTAAATCAAACTGTCTTCAGTTAAATTATTAAAAAGAAATTTAATCAAAATTATTAACTAGAAAATTACCGTAAATTGAAAGATGAAAAGTAACCTTACTACATCACTTGACATGTAACATCATACAGAAATGTAACCAAAGAGAAACAATAAATATTTAATGTTAAAAAAAAAAAAAAATGAACAGATATCAGTTTATAACAAATCTATTTCGAAACAGTTACAATACTACAATATGGTTTTCATAAAGTGTTGTAAACCTTTTCCTGGTTTTGTGTGTTCGGGAAAATTTTTCCAATTAACAGAAACCATGATTGGAAAATTAGAAACTCAAAAAGGCAAGATTAAATTGAATAGCACGTTAAGCATTTGTGATCGCTGTCGTAGGCGGGCTTATAAGGAAATTCATACGTCGGAAACAGAAGGGCAGTCAACCACGGAACCACAACCATCCACATCGCAATACGATTTAGAGGAAGTACCTTCAGCAGCTTCAATCAACTCAACATCTTCTGAAGCATCAGTCGCGGCGGAGTATTCAAGAGCACACAACAATAAAATCCTCAACAAGGGCATCGCAGGAATCAACGTGTCTCCGATGTCAACGAAGAAAACCCGGAATGTTAATTATCCTCGAGAAAAAGATTTGGATATTTCAAGAGGTATAAAAAAATTCGGGATCCCGGCGGATGAAGAAGATCCAGAATTACTCAAAACGAAGGCAGCAGAGTTGGATGAAGTGATTACTAAAATGATAGAGCAGTTTGCTAAGCCTGATTGCACTAGAAATGAAAAAGTGCGTTAGTTGTCAGTCTTGCCAAACTCGTGGTCAAAAGAAGAAATAGCCACCCAATTCAAGGCGAACCAATACATTGTGTCGGAGGCAAGAGAATCAACGGACGAAAAAAAAACAAGAAACAAACGGGACGCAGCAGGAACGAAACGATAGAAAACGTGGTGCTTCAATATTTCAACAGCGATGACGTCAGCAGAGTAATGCCGGGATCAAGAGATTGCGTCACAGTCAAAATGAATGGTAAGTGTGAAAGCAAGCAAAAACGATTGCTTTATTCATCATTGAAAGAAATTTATTTGGGTTATAAGGAGGAATTTCCAGATCGAAATATTGGATTTAGTACATTTGCAATATTAAGACTAAAACACTGCAAGTTGCTTGGAAGTGTGTTTGTGTTTGCACAATCCATGAGAATGTTTCATTAATGATTCATGCTGTTGAAAAATATTTCAAGTATGATGATAAGATTCATTATTTAAAAAAGCTATTATGTGACTCATCGAAAAGATCCTGCTACCTCCGTGAATGCAAAAGTTGTCCAGCGACGCAAGATCCGGAGAGAAGCGTTTTAAACAATTTCGAGGAACGTGATTTGACTGAGATAAGATTTTAACAATGGGTTTCTACTGACAGATGCGATCTAGAGAAATTTGTCAAACCAGTAGAAGAATTTGCAGCATATTTTTGCGAAATAATAGAAAAACTCGGGACTCATGATTTTATTAAAAATCAGCAATCTGATTTTCTTAAAAAGACAAAATAAAATTCAAAGACAGGAGAAATTGTAATTATTTGTGATTTTTCGGAAAATTTTTCATTTGTGCTTCAGGATGCTGTTCAAAGCCGCTATTGGAGCAATGATCAAGCAACCATTCATCCATTTGAATTTTATTATAGAGAATCAGAAGAGCTTAAACATTTTTTTCTTTTCATTAAGTTTATTAAGGACCTTTTAACTATTGTTTTTCGGGTCCTTCAACCGTATTACTTTTGAGGAATAAATTACATTTCATTGCTTTCTCCTGGCATTTCACTTAAATACAATCGAATAATTTGATATTTTTCAAGAAAGTTAAAGTTGTCCTTAAACATTTAAGTTTCATTGTGATTTCAGAAGTACTAAAACACAATACCTTCGCGGTTCAAGTGTTTATTTCACACAATTCTAATAAAAAGGCGGGTGGGTAATGTCAGAGACATAACTGGACGTCGTGAATACGAAAACAACTGACATGTTCCATAACACTTCCGAATATCAATTAGTTGATCAATTGTATGCATTATGCAAGCATTCCCCTTTTTTACATTTTTTTGCAAAAACAGAGAAGGCTTCACTTGATCTCGATTACTGTGAATTTAACACAACGAAAAGTGCACAAATTTAATGAAACTGTTTTAGATTTGCACTAAACTGAGGATATTTACCTTCGATATGCGAGCAAGAAATCCTAATAGCTCTTTAGAAAACTTTTAGAGCCATTAGAACGGCTAATTTTGTGTGATGCTCCCCCCCCCCCCCCCCCCCCCCCCGTCGTCCTCTTTTCGTTGTTTTTTCACCAATACAAACAACTGGCAGCTGTGAAATAATCGCTCTTGTCGGAAGCGAAACTAGCTTTGCAAACGACACACAAAACATCTGCTCGCAGTGGCGATAGAATCCAAATTGATCCAATTTTTGTTAAGAGGTTTCTTTTTACGTGATTTCGTTTGTAGCTTTTTCACTAATGGGCGGTCATAACGGCTATAAAAATAGCAGCATATAGAATCTAAATTTCGAATATTTCGTTTCGGATTTGCATTTCATTGAAAGAAACTATCCGGATGCTGTACGGGATTCATTACTGCCTTTCAGAAGGACCAAATTGTGGAACTCACTACGATATTAAACACTGTTCGGAACATTTTTCTCGAACGATTTGTTGTATAGTAGCAGATATTTTGTTTTCTTCCTTAGAACGCATTCTGATTGGCTGGTGTTGACATGGGTCAAATGAGACAGGTTTTTTAATAGTGTACTATACACGTCTAAGTTAAAAATTCCGATTCTATTGGTACTTAGATTATATAAATCCTTCTACAGATCACTGAGCTATGAACTTTAAAATACGAGACAGGCAAACGCGCCTTATGAATTATTCTCTTTGATACTCGTTTATACCAAACATTTCAGAAAAGTTTAATTTTAAATTATTTGAGATTATGTCACACAACTGAAAGTTTTATCATAGAATTGTGATCATATTTCCGATTACATGTAGCAAAAATTGTGTTGATTCGTTAGATACAACAAGAAATATTCACGATCAAAAACTTATCACTTTCTCAGAGGGTTTTTTATTCAATATTATAATACAATTTTAAGGCACACTGCTTAAGCTCTAAGATGCCAAGGGTATTTACTAATCTTAATTACGACTAACTTAAAACTAGAATAGTATCATTATGTAATGTAGCGGTAGCGGATTCTCGAGAACTCAGCTTTCAGCTGGCGAACGGTAGTGACCGGTGAATTGAATATTGCATGAGGGTCTTCCATATGGCGTTGGCGAATATCCATGTTGGCCGCATCCTTCGGTCCGTGTGGGTCCGCGGGAAACACTTCCAGGCTACGAAGGCCCGGCGGATGGCCCGCATGCTGGTTTTCGCCTGGAGCGGTCTTCCGTGGACGATGATGGTGATGTTACGGAAGAGAATGAAAAAAAAGTAAATATTGTGGATCCGGGGTAAAAAGGGGATGTGGGAACAAAATGTTTGAAAACGATAGAGATCTTATTAGTTGCCATCGAGATGGTGAAGAGACCGAGAAAGGGGGAACGAATAGTTAGTGACAAAAAAAAAAGATCTTGTTAGTTCCAATGAAGATGGTGGACAGGGACGGGGATCGAGAGAATCGGGCGGATGTTAGTGTCGAACCTGTAGGTGGAGATTATACTTTCTGAGCGAGGTATAACAGATTACACTTGGATATTAATGTGTTTAAGGTACTGATATATGAGAAACATATATGAACTATCCCGACTCGCCATCACATCTCGGACCGGAACCTCAGGTGTCTACCTCGGGCCCTAAGGGATTCCAGTAGCTTCGACCTGGCGTCGCGATACTCTACGCACGACCACACGACATGCTCGATGTCCTGATAACCGTCGCCACAGGTGCAGAGACCGCTCTCCGCAAGCCCAACACGCCGGAGATGTGCGTTGAAAGTGTAGTGATTTGACATGAGCCGCGACATAACACGAATGAAATCGCGACTCACGTTCATCCCCCTGAACCAAGGTTTCGTCGATACCCTAGGGATAATGGAGTGTAGCCATCGTCCCAGTTCGTCATTCGTCCATGAAGTTTGCCAACTTTCGAGAGTTTTCTGACGGGAAATACTGAAAAATTCATTGAAGCAGATTGGTCTTTCATAAATATCACCTTCCAATGCGCCCACTTTAGCCAACAAGTCTGCCTTTTCATTGCCCGGAATGGAACAATGCGAAGGGACCCAGACTAACGATATTAAATAAGACCGTTCAGATAAAGTTCTCAAATGTTCCCGTATTTTCCCCAGGAAATATGGGGGATACTTTCCTGGCTTCATTGCCCGGAGAGCTTCTATTGAACTTAGACTGTCCGTGACAATGAAGTAATGGTCTTTGGACATGGTTTCAATGATCTCGAGGGTGTACTGAATAGCAGCTAATTCTGCGACGTAAACTGAAGCCGGATCACTGAGTTTGTAAGAAGCGGTGATGTTTTGATTGAAGATGTCGAAGCCTGTGGACCTGTTGATGTTTGAACCGTCAGTCTAAAACACCTTTTCACAGTTGACTGTTCTAAATTTATTATAAAAAATATTTGGGGCCACTTAAGGGTGCACGTGATCCGGGATTCCACGAATTTCTTCTCTCATGGATGTGTCGAAAAACACAGTAGAATTAGAAGTATCCAAGGAATGAGCACGGTGGGGAACAAATGAAGAAGGGTTAATATTCTGAGCCATGTAATCAAAATACAAGGACATAGTACGGGTCTGAGAATTGAGCTCGACAAGCCTTTCGAAGTTTTCAATCACCATCGGATTCAAGATATCGCATCGGACTAGCAATCGATATGAGGGATCCCAGAATCGGTTTTTCAACGGTAAGACGCCCGCGAGCACTTCGAGACTCATCGTATGAGTCGACTGCATGCAACCTCAGCTTGATGAAATGAGTGTTCGCCGCGGATCGGAAGCAGAAGCATCCGTATTCCATCACGGACAATATCGTTGTTTGGTATAACCTGATCAGGTCTCCTGGGTGGGCACCCCACCATGATCCGGTTATCGTACGAAAAAAATTGATTCTCTGTTGGCATTTTTGTTTCAGATACCTAATGAGACATCTCCAGGTGCCTTTGGAGTCGAACCAGACCCCGAGATATTTAAATGTGAAGACCTGAGCTATGGTTTCACCCCCTAGCTGAAGCTGTAATTGTGCTGGTTCTCGCTTCCAGAGGGTAAATTTTGAAAAGGCGCCCCATAGTAAAGTAAGACGTATTCACGACAAAAAGTAATATTAATGCCTGACGGAGCTACCTCGCAGTACAAAAACAGAAAAAAAATTTGCAAGTCTCTGTAAATTTGAATCAATGTATAACATTGATGCTGAGTGGCATTATTTGCAACTTCTCATGGTAAAGGAACATGTGATGCACTCGAGGGTAATTTAAAGCAGAGACGTCGAGATGCATTCACGGCCATGTCTTTTTGTTACGTGTCACAAGAAGAATATGAACGGGGTGTGACCGAGTGGAGTAGTGTTTATAAGGATACCAAAATGATTCCAGGCACACAGAAATACCATTTTTTCGTTCCGATTTCAGAAACCACAATCGTCACAAAACTGTATTCGAATGACGATGCACGTAGTACTCATACAATTTTCAAAAACTTAAAACCTTAAATATATTTAAGAATTATTCATGTACATGTAATAATTGTAGACATAGCAAGCAAATAAACAATTCATGGAAATATAAAATATGGTGTTATAATTAAATATCGAAGTATTTCAAGAGCAGCTACTTTTAGAAGAAAGGATATCATGAACAAATTTATTGCCTCTAACCTGTAGAATAATATTCTACTGTTTAAATGATTATCTTTCAACGAGAACTTGAAATTTCGAATATATCTGTAAATTGTTTTAGCTGTAACTTCTTCATTTATCAAAAGGCACCGATGGGATAGCCATCAATACCTACAGATTTTTTTCAGTGTATATTTTTTTAGAGTGCCCTACCACTTCTTCCTGGACGTCATTTTTGTACGATGAACGGTTTCCGAATTACAACGAGAAGAACTTGATCATTTGGATGTACCCGTAAACTGTTTTAGCTGTAATTTCTTCATTTTTCAAAAGACGCGGATAGGATAGCCATCAATCTGTAGGTTTCAATATCAGCTTTAAAATAAAAATTATCAAAAAAAAAATTTAAACCCTGATTTTTTTTTATTTAACTTTTTCGGAATATTTCGTATTTATTGAAAAAAAATCAAATATTTTTTTCAGTGTATATTTTTTTTAGAGTGCCCAATTGATTCAATACAACTTCTTCCTGAACGCCATTGTTGTACAATTAACGGTTTCCGAGTTACAACGATTTGAAAAAGGCAATTTTTGTGAAATGCAAAAATACATACGCCCTTTTTAGAAATCAGTCGTGAGTCGGATTGACATCTCCATCGGTTCAAAACTTATGGTTTGCCATACTGAAGTCATGTGCAAAGTTTCATCCAAATCAGAGAAGGTCGATTCTGATTTTGTCGTCACTGGAATTGCTCGTAAATTAAATGGACCGTTTTTGTTTACCACAATACCAATAATAATCAAAAATCAGTAACAGAAGAATAATAAGTCAGAGTTTCATTAGTCTGAATATTTTTTCCGCAATAATAATACAAATTCAATAAAATTCAGGTTTTGAGCTTCTAGGAATGTGACACAAATTAGTTTTATATTTTAGAGACTATGGAACCTGATGAAGCCCTCGGCCTATTTTGCGATCGCGCATCGCAAACATAATTCAAAACTATCCACATTAATCGACTCATCTCTCTCCAGAATTTAATATTGGTTTTTCTACCTTTTTTCCACCAAGCACTGAAAGCAGCAACAACTGATACATAATAATCCATCGTAGTCGAATGTTCATCTTTCGCCGATTGGATGCCGCCTGTTGAAGCCCGTGTTTTCCGGAAAGGCCTCATCAAATTGACTGAGACATTCAAAAGGAACCTTAATCGATAGTAAATCACTAGCACCAGCCATACGTTATATCCGAAAGCGAAACTCCGCCGTACAGCAGTCTCCGCTCCATTAAAGATGAAAAATGAAAGCTACACCGAAGGCCATTATCGCATTTGCATTCTTCGCAAAGGTACACTGCATATTTATATATATTCGCGTGGGCGGTTTGCCAGCCAAATCTGCGTAAAGTGCTAACTTTTGGCAAAACAGCCGTAATAAAAAATAACATATCGCTAAAAAATGAGCGATAAGAAACCACCAAACGATTTATGCTTTTTTTACACTTCTCGTTTGGGTTTTGAATAAATAAAAGTGTTCTCAGTAGAAGGTGGCACATGAGAAGCAGTTTTGCGCTACGAGGAATTCGCACAGAATGCCAATAATTCATGGGTTACATCCGGAAATAAATGGAGCCAGAGTATTCATTGTCGGATTTGCCCTTTCTCCGGATGAAACATTACACGGTCGATCCGTTCGACAAATTTGTCCCATGAATTTCAGTAGGTAACTTTGTTTCACAAGTTCAACGCTCAGATTGGGTTCAAGTGTCGTTGCTTTAGTTCGAGAAGATGAATAGATGATAATCGAAAATAACCACTAACTTTTCACGGGAGTAGCTAGATATATTATTATGATGATCATCTTTTCAAACAAATTATTCCTTTTCTTTCAAAACCTTTTAAACTGTATGGGATTACATTCTTTACTAAGAACTGTATTTGAATCACACAATTTGCACTACTGAGTTCAACGGAAAGTATAATATAATTCAAACGAAACTCATTTCAATGTTCAACCATTAGAAAATTGTTGCTAAATTACGTTCGCTATTGACTGCAATATCAGTTAACACATTGAAAAGAATCTAATTTGGGTTTTATGAAAAGAACTTATGTAATCACTCTCTGAAAGGCCTACTAGCAAAACACTGATGAATGAAATATAAATTAGTTGATTTTCTGATTTAAGCTAGTTATTTTTGGAAACAACTAAAAAAATCTTACTTTTGCTAATTTAGAATTTTAAATTCTCATTCCGGTAATAAAGCTTGCTTCATTTAGAATTGGAACAAACTCATATTGTGGCGCTCCTGGTGGATGGATTTGGAAGTTCTTGGCGCCAACGTGTCGGGAATTTTGTCAGCTTCACGTATGATTTTTGACATTCCGCAAATCGACTGTACTTTGTAAACAATCAACATGGAAGCCGAAAGAAAGGAAAAAATTGTGCACAGTTATTTGGAAAATCCATTGTGGTCTGCATCTAGGCTAGCTAAACAGCTGAAATTGCCCAGAAATACCGTATGGTGCGTTATCAAACAGTACAAGGAAACATTGACGACGATTTGGAAGCCTCAAGCCAATCGTCGGAGTGGAACTGTCGACCGGAAACTGCGTGGTAAGATTTTGAAGACGATTAAGAGGAATCCTAATCTGTCGGACCGTGATTTGGCCAGAAAATTCGGTGCTGCCCATAGTACCGTGAGGAGAACTCGACTCCGGGAAGGAATCAAGTCGTATCGAGCTAGCAAACAGCCAAATCAAGGTTGACTTCGGGTTAATCCCAGGTCAAAAATTTTACTTGGCAACGGCTCGGGGGGATGTTCCAGCCAAACTGAACTTTGTTTTTGCCGACAAATTAGCAAGAAAATTTATGATTTGACAGGGCATTTGCAGCTGTGGCAAAAAAACGAGAGTTTTCGTTATAATTAAGACAATGACAACGGAACTATACCAAAAAGAGTGTCTCCAAAAACGAATTTTGCCGTTAATTCGATCCCACGACCATCCCGTAATGTTTTGGCTAGATTTGGCAAGCTCTAATTGCAGCAAAGTCGTACAAGAATAGTATGCATAGAAAGGGGTCCAGTTTATTTCGAAAAACCTTAACCCACCCAACTGTCCCCAGTTTCGCCCTATTGAGAAATACTGGGCAATCATGAAGAGGAGACTCAAGGCGAAGGGAAAGGCTGTCAAAGACATCAACCAGATGACATCCTGGTGGAATAAGGTAGCTAAAACGATGGACGAAGAAGGTGTGCGCCGTCTAATGAGCCGTGTTACAGAAAAAAATCGAGAATTCTTCGAAACCGTGGCGAATAATTTTATCCGCATTTTTTCTTAAAAGTATGAAGAAAACGCTACATTTGTATAAAAAAAGATCTTGAATTCTATAATAAATAACTGAAATACAGGCAATTGTTTTTATTCCAATTCTATCTGAAGCAAGCTTCAATGATACAATATTAATTGAAATGGCTATTTTTTAGTTGAGTTCACCAATTAAACATGCTGTCATTTTTTAGCTAAGGCACACTCCACTTAGATTCAACTATTTTTTAGTTGAATCAGAATATTTTTCTAATTCTAAATTTTGTTTTCAACCAACATGAAAGGCTGAACTGGCTTTTGTAATTTGCTTTGACTCTTCTCATAAGTTTTTGACTAATAAACTTTTCATTTTCATTTTCTGTGTTCTGTCTTTCAGCAGTGATGGTGACAGATAGATTTCTGATATCAATCACAAAATTAGTTGTCAATGAGAATTTCGTGTTGGATTGAAATGTAGCTGGTGTGTGTCCAGGATATTCGCCAACTGAACACATTTTCTAAAAACAAGAGTTTTTTCAGCAAAGTAAATTCTGAGTTTCAACCAATTTGATAGTTATTTTGGAAATTTTGTTGTTAAAATCAACTAATTTAAAAACAGTAATACGAATTGAATGCAGAGTTAATTTCGGTCGTTCTGTGCAGCAGTAGGAGTATTGCACGCTGCATGATGAAGCGTTACTACACAGATAAAAATATTTATATCTCTTTTCATACACATATTTGGATCAGAAAATTGAATATAAAGTTACTTCCTAATTTTATTTTTCAATGTCCTTTAAAGGCAAAACTAAGCGTAAATTAAAATATGCTGCATTATTCTTTAAAAAATCAAGGTATTTTTATTTACTTTTAAATAAAAATAAATTTCAATCAAATTTTGGATTCAACTGATGTCAATTTTAAAGTATCATTGATTTACATGTCGTGTTAATTTCATCATTCTTTTCTGTTTAGGAAGCAAAATGAAACACGATTTTTAATACTGTTGTACAGAACTAACAAAAGTCATTTTCACTGACTCAAAATAGACGAAAATGACGAGAAATTAATGTCACTCTCAGTTTCACTTGCAAACTATGAGAACGAAATCCATGTCCAGTCAACGACATAAGCGGGAGAGCAGTTTCAAAATTGTGATTTTTCTTTCATTTGCCCTTTCAGTCATTTGCAGTTTTCAGTGAAAATCCCATAGTATGAAGTGTCGATATTCAACCGAAGCTGTGAGAATCGAAAATGACAGAAAAAGCTTTCACAATAACTTTTACCTGTTGGTGCTCGAATTTGTGGTAGTTTTGGTTTCCAAAGAGGTTCTGGGATGTAATTACTTCGATTTGTCATATTTTAGTCACTATTTATAGCCAAGCGTCACAGATTTTTAATACATCTATGAAAGAATGAGAATTGAAATTCTGCTGATGCTCCCTGAAGCTGTTAGTTTGGTTTCGTCTTGGTATAGAGGAAAGAGTGACGTTTCAATTATACTCTCTCATTTTTTCGATGAGAAATGAAAATGCTTCGTCTCTCTTCGTTTGTTCTGGTGTCGGTCATTTACGAATGAGACAGATTGAAAATGAGACTGTTGGAGACTGTAAAACTCTATACGAATGGAATATTACGTCATTTGACAATTCTTGGTTAATTTTTTAAAAGAGCGTATAAGCAAGTGACAGTTTCTCTTTAATCACTCTCTCTTTAGATTATTGTGATGTGATTAAAAAGATTATCTTCGATATCACTATTCTGTTTGAAAGTCAAAAGTTTCGGGTATCATTTCATGCAAAGAGTTGAGTGATAAACGTGGAAACCGATTGGTAATTAATATAAGAGAAAGTAAACAAAGAGAAACTGTCATTACTCATACGCCCTTTTGAAAAATTAACCGAGAATTAAAGTAATTATGAATTTTATCGTTTGTAGTTTTATGTGACCTGTTAAATTCTTTGTTTTTTTTTGTGTACATAGATTAAAACTGTTCACGGCAATAATTGCAGGTAGACTTCTCACACCCATATACCATTCGAATCAGTTCGTTGATATCAGTAAAGTGATGCACGTGTGACAAATAATATCACTCAGTTTTTTCGGAGATGGTTTAACCGATTTCTACATAATTTGGTTCATATGAAATACTCCGATATAAAGTTTCTGAATTTCATTGGGATCTAACTTCGGGCTCCGGAACTCATTTTCGCATGTATATAACTAAACCGATTTTCTCCATCTAAGATACAAATGAGAGGTCTTATGGTCTTCTTATTTCTAATCAGATCCGACGACGATATATGTTTAGATATATGTATAAACATACGCATAAATATGTACATATACGTGCAGATATGCATACTAGAGGTAGTCGGGTATAGAGATTCTTATACCCGAACCCGACCCGTACTAGAGTGAGCGGTAAAATTTTTACCCGTACCCGATTAAAAAAAAATTATCCGTATCCGATTAAAACTTAAAAAAATAATAACCCTACCCGATAAAAAATAAAAAATAATAACCCGTACCCGACCCGAACCCGAATGAGCAGTAAAAAATTTTCTCGCACCCGACCAACACCGGTTGGGTAAAAACTTTTTTAATCCAGGCATCCTTAATGATGCCTTTCTCATTTTACATATATTTTCAAAAATATCACAAGAAGATTCTGTCAAGAATTTTATTTTTCAATCTGGAATAAAATAAATTCTTTGGTTATGAACTAAAATAACCTTTTCAATTTGTAAACAGTTGTCTCAAGTTAATAGAAATGTTTCTTTATTTTGCATCGTTGCACTAAATGATTACACACACTGTACCCTTTAGATCTGGAACCGAAAGTCGGACACGGATAAAATTAAACAGCATCATAGGAGACTATGGAAACTTTTATTTGAGCCTAAGTTTGTGGAAATCTCTGAGCAAATTTAGTGAGTCTCGTTTTAAACTTTTTGACCACTATTTCCGGAACAAGTATAGTCGAAATCGGTTGATTTAGTAAGTAACTAATATACCCTACAAATTGAATCAGTTTTGAGCCAACTCTAGAAGAATTTGATCCTTTTTTGCATCGTCGCTCTAAATTGCGGTCGGCAATTTTAAACCCCCTTTTACCCTAATTCAATAGCAACCTGTGGGAATATGAGGTTTTTTTTAATTTAATGAGTGACATCGTTGTATCATTTGACACATACTCACACACATACACACACAAACATTGCTCAGCTCGAAGACGATGACGATTTTAATGGTTTGACACACATCGCCCTATAATTTCGGAACCGGATGTCGGATCAGGATTAAATTGTACAGCATATTTAAAAACAATGAGAGCTTTAATTTAATAATTCGTGAAAATCGGTTTAACCGTTGCTGAGAAATATAAGTGAGTTCCGTTTTTGGAGCTTTTCTTCACTATTATCGGTGCTTTCGGAAGCGGAAAACCAGGGACAAGAAGTCCCAAAGTAGTTTTATATATTCACGAACTAACAATATCTGCCAGCTAGATGAACTTAACAGTAAGTTTTATAAAAATGTGCACCTCGTTCCGCCATCGCTTGTGGAAAATACTCATGAAATTGAAAATATTCACGAATCGCACCGCAATACCGGAACCGGAAGTCGGATCTGAATCAACTTTTCGGGAACTTTTTATGTGGTAGATCTCAAAATACTGTTTTTAACGATGTAGTGTCTAGTTCCCTCGGCAATTCACTTGGTGTGTCTCAGGGAAGTGTGTTAGGTCCTATTCTATTTATTATGTATATCAATGATATAAAGCGAGTCTTACGTTTCTGTGATATAAATTTGTTTGCTGATGATACTGTTCTGTTCGTTACGGCTAAAGATTTCAATGAAGCTGTTGCACATTTCAACGAGGATCTAAGTTAGCAACTGAAACTAAACGTCGCGAAAACTAAATATATGGTTATTTCTTCTGTTAGCACCGGTCATGACGCTAATGTGGAAATTGATGGTAAAACTATTGATCGCGTTAGAGAAATGAAGTATCTTGGAGTCAATATTGATGAAAAGTTAATATTCAAATCTCATATTAATAACGTCATCAAGAAGATTGCCAAAAAGTATGGTATATTATGTCGTTTGAAAAATGACTTAACGACCCATAGCAAGATTCTTTTGTATAAAACAGTCATTTCACCACACATTGACTTTTGCCCATCCATTCTGTTTCTTGCTAATAACACACAAATCTTGAGATTACAGCGACTGCAAAGTAAGATCATGCGATTAATTCTAAAATGTAGTAGATATACCTCCTCAGATTTTCTACTGAACGCATTACAATGGCTTTCAGTGAAACAGAGAATTTACTACTTAACCATGGTATTTATTTTCAAGATCTTAAATGGCATGGTGCCTCGATATTTGTGTGATCGAATTGAAAGAGGAACTGATTTGCATAGGTACAATACAATTTCATTTGAATCTAAGTTTGTGAAAATCGGTTCAGCCATCTCTGAGAAACTTTTTTTTTGTGCATATCACCCTGTAGTTCTGAAACCGGAAGTCGGATCGGAATAAAATTTAATAGTAGTATATGGGACCATAAGACCTTTCAATTGAATTTGAGTTTGTGAAAATCGGTTCAGCCATCTCTGAGAAAATCGAGTGACATTATTTGTCACATACACACACAGACGTTTTGTGATCTCGACGAACTGAGTCAAATGTTATATGACACTCGGCCCTCCGGGCCTCGGTTGTAAAGTCGGATTTCATAGCGATTGCATAGTCTTTCTCTATGAGAAAGGTAAAAACGCCAAACAATGTATGTGTATTCCCGGTGTGAAAAATTCGATTTCCCAAATGGTGAACAGTGAGCCCTTAAAGTGTAAGTAGTTTGAAAATTCGCGAGGAATTTTTTTTTATTTACAATGTTTTATTAAAAAGCAAAATTAATTGTGATTTTGATTTAAATTAATCTGTCAACTATGCCTGATTTATCAGCCTCACAAACCCACACCCACGATGTTATCGGTAGGTGGTGGTTTTTACAACCATTGAACTTCTATGCAGAGATGTCCATCTCCTCTGTGTGACGAAGAGCAAGCAAAATTTCTCCCCTTGCACTGACAACTTCAACGAAAGCTCTTCTCTTTCACATATATACACCACTGTTGTATAAAGTGTGCACGCATCATGAGTGCGTTTGTTTGTTTATTTTTACCTCCTCCACTGAATCGCACCAAAGTGCTAGAGCAGAGCTAATAAATTCTCTGAGGTGGATGCAGATACTTTCACAGAGGTGTACACGCCGGTGAGTACTCTGATGTATGGTTTGCGTAGAAGAAGCGTGGGACACGCAAAATCAGCAAAATAAAACAATTTATCGTTAAATTTTCGGTTTTCATTGCAAATTTTTCATAGCAAGGCCAGATCTACCACTCGCACCAGCTTCTTTCAACACAAGCAAGCACTCAAAATCTGTCTGTCTGGACACTGAGAAGAAGTGTGCTTTCCTCTTTGTGTGGAGCGTAGCAAATGTATCCGCAGAGTATAATTGAAACCTACGCCCTGGTGTATCATTCTAGTGAAATGCCATCTCTGCTTCTATGTAATTTTCTGAAATAAATGTTCATTTTTTATGGTAAGTACACTGAAGTCTTTTTTTATGTGTGTTTACGTACCGCATAAAAAAACCGCATGAAAAAAACCGCATAACTCTGAAAATTCGTGAAACGTGTAAACATATTTATGTAAGGTAAAGATGGTCGAGTAGTTGATAAAAAAAAATTTATCCGTACCCGACCCGTATCTGAATAGGCAGTAAAATTTTTTACCCGTACCCGACCCGTTTGAAAATTGTGAATATGTTTTTTATGAACAATTTTGTGATGAAAAAATGCGGTTTTATTTTCAAAGGGCCATTTTACAGAAAATCAATTAATTAAAAAACCCCTACGTACCTCTGTGGAGATAACTATTGAGAAAATTCTGTAAAAATTTTGAATCGATTGGTAAAGATTTACTTGACTTATGTTTCCGGCCGTAAAAATGCAGCAATTTCGCCGCCAAGCAGCCATTTTGTTTTTCAATTTTTAAAACTGATAATTTTTTGTACTTAAATATACATTTAAAAAAGTGTTTTATACAAAATTCGGATTACTCCATTTTTTGGATCGCAAATAATTCCCCAAAATAATCCTTCTCTTTTTTGCCTTTCTCATATAGAAAGGTTATGCAATCACTGTGAAAACCGACTTTTAAACCGAGGCCCGGAGGGCCGAGTGTCATATAATATTCGACTCAGTTCGTCGAGTACTCAAAATGTCTGTGTGTGTAACGTTTTTTACATTAACTTTTCTCGAAGATGGCTGAACCGATTTTCACAAACTTGGATTCAAATGAAAGGTCTTGTGGTCCAATACAACATTCCTGAATATTATTTGAATCCGACTTCCGGAGTTATGGGGTAAAATGTGCAGCGGCTCCTGCCTCATTTTCGAAGAAAAATGGCCCAATGATGCCGCCAGACCAAAATGCGCACCAAACCGTCACTCTCTGAGGATGCATCGGCTTCTCCATGATAACGTGCGGGTTTGCCATTCCCCAGATTCGACAATTTTGCTTATTAACATACCCGCGGAGATGAAAATGTGCCTCATCCAAGAAGATGAATTTTTGGCAATTTTTTCCGCTGCATTACCATGATGCTCAAACTAAAACTGCACTATTTTCACGCGTTCCTCAAGCGTATACACAACCATTTTCGTTCAGCGGAAGGATAAAACGAAGTTTCTGTCAAATCAGAATTGACATTAAATTTACCAATGTCGAAGTAACCTCTAATTTAAAAAAAAAATGGATGGCGGACCCTATACTTAATCGATTTCCATACGTTTAGATTCAATGGATTAATTTAATGGTTTCATATTTTTTTCTTTTCGATCCGACTGTCCGTTCCTAAATAACAGGGTAATGAGTTCTGCATATTTCAAACTGTCACTTAAAACGACGGTCATCAAAACAATTTCATGAAAACTTAAAATATCGAAGAATATTCATTTAAACAGCCCCGTACCCATGATTTCATTTCGGGAGGAGCCCAAAGATTAAAAAATAATGTTACTGAAGATTGCTTATGTACCTAATCCTCGGTGTGCCTTTTACGGCTGTTTTAACATACACTTTAAACTTTTCCACTGGAACTAATATTGGGTTACATTTCATTACGTTTACTGTCTTGTTATTTCTGTAACACATGTTTGAGACATTCTAAATAATTATATGTTTTTGATTTCGGGAGGGGCCAGGGCCCCACGCCAACCCTCCCCCCTCTGGGTACGTGACTGCATGCAAAAGAAGTATCATCTCACTGCACGACTTATAGAGTGATGTGTTAATTGCGCATGAAACTGATGCAACGCAATGCATTAGCTTTCCCCATTTAATTCTCGCAGGCACCGCTCTGATCGATGGAATGGAATATATAATTAATTGCTGAGTAAATAAATCATAAGGGACGTGTTTTCGATAATAATGATGATTATTTTAAACATCTATTGTCCCCGTCACTCTACTGATAAGATTTACCACCCGTTGTTGGTAGGTATTTCATTCATCATTCTTTTTCTAGTTTGATTTTTTGTTGGATTCTGATAAAAGTTAACAAAAAAGTGTTTCAATCGCTGTTCACAGATAAAGTGAAAGTGATAATAAAACGATTTCATTTCATATTTGTAATTAGAGGTAAGTTTAACAATTCAAAAGACACACTGAGAAGAATACCATGGATCCGGCCGATTATGAAATACCAAACTAAACATTAAACCCAAGCATACGATTGAGAGAGAAAAAATCAGATTGTTAGCTGAGGTTCCTCTCGCTGGTGGCTTCTGCGCTCGTGCCACAGAACTACTGATATTACTCGGCGAAACACGAAAGATCGATTGAAGTGGGTAAACAACAGCACGTGTGCGCTTGTGTGCTCAGAAACTTAGTTGTCACGAAGAAACAGATAAAAACAAAAACCGTAATTAATCCGTCGGCGGATTTGGCGTTTCTAACACAGGTTAGAGATGACTAGTCAATTAATTTGAATCAGTGCTGAAGTGGCATGACTGGTCAATTTTAATTTTTTGATTCGTCATCGCTGTTGAGCTGGTCAGTCTGTACTCGCCACCGTAAACTGCTTTTCAAACATATGAACTTAAGGTAGCACTGAAAACAGTTGTATAAAAATTTAGGCTTGTGCCTACTTTTGTCCACGGTGCGTCGTCGACCTCATTCAATTTCAGTTTCGACCGGCTGAAGTGCGAAAACCTCCGGATAATGTGCGTTCTGTCGCATCTTCTCATGTCGGCCCTGTGTGTTTGTGCGGTTTGCCGGGCTGTAGTTGGCCAAACAAAATGATAATTGGCAATCACAGCCCAGGAGAATAATAATAACCGTAAAGTTTTACTGTCGAAACCTTGAGCATGATGGTTCGCCAGAGCAGCTGCGTACTATTCAGTGGGGAGCCGGAAAAAAAATCGGAAACGGAAACGCTGTTGCTGCTGTTTCACTGCTCGTCGTTGGAACGTAGTTGAATAGTATTGTTGGTCTTATCTGTTCCGAGAATTGATTCAATAATGATTATTGATCCTAATGAAGTAATTTGTATTGCTGACATATTCATTAGAAGAAAATGTATGAACATACATTTGTAAATTATTCTAACTGAATCCTAGTACGATTATTGGTTTTATCTGAAAGCGGTATCGCCATAAACCGGAAAGCTCCATGATCGCTGCAAAATTTTAAATTGTTTTTGTTTTTTAACTTTTACTTCCAATGATGTAGTGTCAAATTTTTCGTTTACTGATTCCCAAATTAATCTAAGTGTACGAAGTAAAACCACATCGTATAATCGTTATCAGCCCCAGCAAGAACCATTTATTTTGTGTTGCACAACTCTCGGAAAAAAATCAGTGTTTCCGGTCACGACACATTTTTCGCCGCCACAAATGGGTGTTGATTTATGACTAATAGAAAAGTATATAAAGGACCAAAAAAAATCTGAAACCTCGCGCTGGCATACCTTCGGTGAAATGCGAAAAAAAACATGAATGTGATCGGCTAGGAGGTTTTCACTTTACTTGCCGGTACAGTGGGTGGCGGTTCCGACAAACATCCGGTGCAAAACATTGAAGAAAAATAACAAAAATAAAATGGAAAACCTCGCCAAACAGGGAAACGGGGTGCGATACGGGCAACAAAAAACATTGTCAAAAATTTATGCTTATGAGCATGTGGCTCGCCTTTTAAGTTCTTTTCCCAGTGTTAACTGCATCTGGTTGTGTGGTTATTTGATGTAATGAGCGATGTAATGGCTTTTGTTAGGCAAATCTTGAATGCTTTAACGCTTGCATTAGTTACTAGAAGTATATTCAGAAAAAACTTTAAAGTGGTCATTTTGTGTTTCCCACATATTCACGGTATCTGCTTATTTGATTATGTAAGCACTGATTGCGAAAACGGTGCTGGTAGTTTGCAGTGCAGAAACCGTATCTTCCAAAAGAAATGTTTTTATTCGGTTTTTACAAGCAAAGTTTTTGGATCACCTGTCGCATCGAAGCGCAGCTTTGATATGACCAGTAATAAATAAGAATACCCTTAAGAAAAAGTTAAGTTCACGAGTTCACATTCAAAGGTTTTTTTAATTTAAACAAAAAACCCTTCTTAATCCACCTAGTGGTGTGATAATGCCTTTCTCTTTCTTTGAAACAGTATCATAAAAACACTAATTTGGGCTCATTTTTGACACCATTTGGTTCAGATTGAATCGAGTAGTTCACAAAAGCATTCTTCACTGTTTGTATCACATAGTTAGGCATCATTTTTACAACCAAGCGCTTAACGCTTGACGATGCTAATCTAAAAAATCATCATAGGGTGTACATGAAATTTCCGAAATCGAAAAAAAATTTGATGCCAAAAGTCTTAAAATTGCAAGAAACGTCAAGATTTAGTCATCTCGAAAAAAAAGTCGATTCTTTAAAAAAAAAAAATTTTGAGATAACACTAAAACTTGACGTTTCATGCAATTTGTTGACACCGAAAAAAAATGTTCGATTTCGGAAATTTCATGTACTCTCCCCCCTATGGTGCTTTTTCAAGATAAAAAATTTTCAAGCTTTAACCACTGGGGAACACCTCTTACCCATGTCCGATTTAGCTCAAATTTTGAATGAGAACTTTTTTCGAGGTGTTTAAACTTTTGAGCACTAGAGTTTTACGAAAATAGAGGTGATCCCAAAATGTTGGCACCCTTATATATGTAAGAGCGGTAACAATCAACGTGTTTTGTCGGTTACGTCACTTATACCATCAAATCTCCGGAAACAGAAGTCGCAGTCATTTGATCTTCGAACTTGATCAATGAATCAATAGTAGCTTCCAAACGAGCCTAATCTAATTAAAATCGGTTCAGCCATCTCCGAGAAACATGTGCGGTAAGAAAACAACACATTTTTGGTTACGTCACTTATTCCAATATATCTCCGGAACCAGAAGTCACAGCTATTTGATATTCGAACTTGATCGATGGCCTAGTAATAGCTTTCAAACTGACGTAGTCCAACCCGCAATTGAAAAACCTGAAAAATAGAAAGCAGGAAGCACATAAGTCTTATAAAAAAGATAAAAATTTTATCAATGTACAAAACTACCTCGACATTTGCACCTGACCTAAAAATAGCAATCAACCCGGCACACGAAAAATATAATCTTAAAGTTGAAAGCGAAATCAAAGAGCATCCTAAAAATGCCGAGATAGATCGTGAACGTGACTACTTTTCCTTCATACCGGAGCTTTCTAATGACATCAGTGTTAATCAATTATCAAAGCAAGAAATATTCACTGCACTTGAAAACCTAAACGCAGCAAAGAGAGCTGGACCTGACGAAATAGCACCAATATTTTTGAAACAATTAGCTATTGAACTCACAACACCATTACACCATCTCTTCCACTTATCTCTAAGAACAGGAATATTTCCAGAAACATGGAAATTCTCCTTCTTAGTACCGGTCTTTAAATCAGACTCAAAATCAGACATACGTAATTATCGAAAAATCGCCATTATCTCGTGCATTCCAAAATTATTTGAAAAAATTATCAACGGAAAAATATTTTAACAAGTAAACAATTACATAACTCCAAAACAACATGGCTTTTTCAAAGGTCGTTCTACGGCAACAAATCTCTTGGAATTCATTGCATTCACTTTGGAAGCTATGGACAATGGAAATTATGTCGAAACTCTCTGTGCTGACTTCAGCAAAGCTTTCGACAGAATTGACATACCATTATTACCATTCAAAATTTAAAAAAATATGACATTTAACAAAAACTTTTGGAATGGCTTGAATCATATCTTACAAAACGTTAACAAATTGTACGCTATCAAAACACATACTCCAAATCAATGAATGTCACTTCAGGCGTTCCCCAAGGTTCACATTTAGGCCCTCTTCTTTTTATCTTCTACGTAAACGACATTTCCATCTAAAAGTACTTGTATATGCATACGACATGGAGCTCTTTATGGAAATAATAAATTCTGTAGGTGCTGAAGTATTCCAATATGAAATTAACGTATTCAACATTTGGTGCAATAAAAGCTTACCCCAACTACACGTTAAGAAATGTAGTTCAGTAACGTTTAGTAGAAAAATCATGTTTCCTTCTATTAACATATATTTAGGAAACCAACCTGCAGAAAAATGTAAAAATATTAGAGATCTAGGCGTAATTTTAGACTCAAAACTTACTTTCATGGAACATTATAATACAATTATCAATAAAGCAAATAGTATGTTAGGCTTCATTAAATGTTTAGGTCATAATTTTCAGGACCCTTACACAATAAAATTATTATATACAACTTACGTCAGGCCCGAACGACTAGTCGAGCTTCGATCTCAAACAAAATTCATGACAGTATATTTTAATCACATGTCACAGGAAATCAACCCATCAAGATATATTCCTATCCGTGTCAGCATCCTAAGTGCCCCTGACTCAACTTTATTTTTCGATACATCCATGCAGCGCGAAGTGCGTGGAATCCCGGATCATCTACGCTCGGCGGAAATCCCAAAAATATTTTCAAGTAAGTTCAGGCATATTGACTCTGAGAAAATGTTTTACACGGATGGATCGGGAATTGAAGAAGCGACAGGGTTTGGTATGTTCAACAATAATGTTTCGGCCTCATTTAGGCTTCAAGAACCTGCATCTGTTTATATAGCAGAGCTAGCAGCAGTTAATTATAGTTTGAGTGTAATCGTCACATTATCTCCAAACCATTATTTCCTCTTCACAGATAGTCTGAGTGCAATTGAAGCCATTCGCTCAAACATGACTGGCAAGACTGAACCGTTTTTCCTGGGCAAAATAAAACAGTGCCTGAACGACATATTTAACAATAATTATCTAATCACTATAGTCTGGGTCCCGGCTCATTGCTCCATTCCAGGCAATGAAAGAGCCGATAATTTAGCCAAACGTGGTGCTATTGAGGGTGAGAGACCGATTGCTTTCAACGAATTCTATAGTTCGTCTCGCCAAAGAACACTTGCCAGCTGGCAAGCATCTTGGGATAGAGATGATCTGGGTCGGTGGATGCACTCAATTATTCCGAAAATATCGACAAAGGCATGGTTCAGGGGACTGGATGTGAGTAGGGATTTCATTCGTGTGATGTCCAGACTCATGTCCAATCACTACACGTTAGATGCACATCTCCTTCGAATTGGGCTCTCCGAGACTAATCATTGTGCTTGCGGAGAAGGTTATCGGGATATTGATCATGTCGTTTGGACATGCGTGGAGTATCGTGATGTCAGATCTCAACCAATAAATTCTTTGCGTACCCAAGGTAGACTATCCAATGTTCCAGTTCGAGACATTCTTGCTTGTCGTGACCTTCCATACATGAAACTTATTTATCATTTCATAAAGAAAATTGGAGTTTCAATTTAATAAAGGCCCCTCTTAAGACTTAGTTCTGATTCCAGCTGCGTCCATGAGTTCAACCAATAGCTAAATTAGAATAAAAATTATGTAATGATACAAACAAACTCGAAACAGTTTATGAAATTATCAACAAAATGTCTGAAAATATCAGATTATTTTATAATTTATAGAAGTTAATCGTTTGGTTCAAATAATATTTCCGAGTAGATTTCATAATTAATAACTAGTTACCTAAGATGATGTTTAAGTAATAAGAGGAATATGTTTTAATAAATTCAAATCGTTGTGACTATGTTAGAATTAAATTAGGATAAGAATTTTATGTAAAAGTGATGCTACGGCGAAGAAAAACTTATGTAAACTGCCTTAAGAAATAAACGTATTTATGGAAAAAAAAAACTTACGTCAGGCCAATTTTGGAATACTGCAGCACAGTATGGAACCCATGTACCTCCGTACACGTAGAACGCGTCGAATCTGCCCAAAAACAATTTCTATTGTATGCGCTTCGTAGACTAAACTGGACTACATTTCCTCTTTCATCATATAAAGCGCGTTGTATGCTAGGAATAATTGTCTGGTTTTTTGGAACGATAATTTGATGAACACAGTTTGTTATACGGACGATTTTCCGTTGAATGGTCGTGCTGGTGCTGGTGTCTACTGTCGTGAAATGAGGCTAGAGCAATCTCATTCTTTTGGTAGATACTGTATTGTGTTCCAATCAGAAATTCACGCGATTCTGTGTGGAATACAATCGGCACCTCAGCAGAGAATCTGTGGTAATCGAACAGATCGGTTTCTTTGATCGCCATACTATGTGACCGGTCGTTTTCCACTGATGGGGCATGATTGTGAATATCCGTTTCCTCCTGACGAGGGCGTTCCTCTTCAGTCGGTTGCATCGCAATTTTTTTCTTTACTGAGAATTCATCGAGCAATTTGTTTACAACATAGTAACGAACAAAAACAATAGCGTGAGGTTAGCTCGTTGAAACATTATCCTACACACTTGAGAATCTGTGGTAAACGAATTTATTTTTGTTCCAACAGTCAGGCAGCTTTAAAAACACTCAGTTCGAATGATTCACGGTCGAATCTAGTGATCGCATGTCGAACTCAAATTGAAGACCTTAGCATCTCAAATGCTGTTTACTTCTTATGGGTACCCGGCCATTCTGGTATTACTGGAACTGAATGGACTGATGAGTTGGCTAGAGCTGGTGCAACGAATGATTTCGTTGGTCTTGAACCAGCTTTACCACTTTCAACTGGTTGGATAAAGCACAAGATTCGTCTTGAGTTGCATCCAAACATGCCAGCAAAAGGATATTCTCTCGTTTCTCACCCAATGTGATAAGGAGCTATAGTCAGAAGGGTTCATCGTTCTTTCTGGAGTGAATGAATCCTTTCTGTATTCACCTTTAATAGGGTTTAGCAGATTGTTTGGTATCCTTTATGGGTTACCGAATTTACTTCTGCTCGTACATACTGCGAATCGTTCTGCATTCTTTCGGGAGTGCAGAATGGTTTCGCTTTTATAAAATCTCTAAATCCCCTCGGGGGTTGGAGGTTTTATAAATAGTGCATCGTTCATCAGAAAGAACGCACATAGTAACAAACCTAAACAGGTTTTACAGCAGACTGTTTGGGACCTCGTGGAGGTTCAGAATTTACTTCTGCTTCCACGAAATGTGATCCCCAGCAGATTGTTCAGCATCCCTTAGGGGTGCAGAATTTATTTCTGCTTTTTTGAGTTTTTGTGTCGTCAATTTTCCTCATCCTCCTAGTCCAAACCTTACCATTTTCCTTCAATCCTTACCTCTTATATATCGGGTAAATGATGCTAAAAACCAGTTGATGGCAAAACACAAATCTCCTGGGTTTTTGGTTCTCCATACATGGTTGAATCTGTGTGTGCGGAGCTAAAATTAAAGGATATTCTATTGTTTCTCACCCAATCTGGTAAGGTTCATCGATCTTCCAGGAGTGAATGAATCCTTTCTTTATTGGCCCTAAATAGGTTTTAGCAGATTATTTGGCATGCTTTATAGGGTGCCGAATTTACTTCAGCTCGTACATACTGCGAATCGTTCTGCATTCTTATGGGAATGGATACAAAGCTACAATGCTCTATTTTATCAACGACATTATTTCACAACGAGTACAATCTGAATCATTGCTTTCACAACTAAAATTTTATGCTTCCAGCCGCCATATCTCAGAAGTCGTCGAATATTCTCGGAAAAGAAATATAAAGCAATTTATGATAAAAATAATCCTGTTAATCAAATGATGCGCTTTTATAACGAAAACTGCCAAAAAATTGATCTAACTACGTCCAGGAAACAAATAAAAGAAAAATTGAAATCAAATCGTAGAAATAATGTATAGCATATGAGCAATTAGAGAAATGCTTAGCAGATCATCAGACTCGACCTTCTCCGATTTGGATGAAACTTTGCACATGGTTTCAGTATGGCAAACCAAAAAAATTTGAGCCGATGGAGAGGTCTATCCGACTTACGACTGATTTTTAAAAAAGGCGTATATATTTTTGAATTTAACAAAAATTGCCTTTTTCAAACTCGGAAACCGTTAATTGTGCGAAAATGGCGTTCAGGAAGAAGTTGTAGGGAATCGATTGGGCACTCAAAAAAAAAATACACTGGAAAAAATGTTTGATTTTTTTTTCTCAATAATTACAAAATAATCCGAAAAAGTAAAAAAAAAAAAATATCAGGGTTTTATTTTTTTTGTTGATCATTTTTATTTTAAAGCTCTTATTAAAACCTACAGATTGATTGGCTATCCCATCCGTGCCTTTTGAAAAATTAAGAAGTTACCGCTAAAACAGTTTATGGGTGCATGCAAATGATCAAGTTCTTCTCATTGTAATTCGGAACCCGTAATCGTACAAAAATGACGTCCAGGAAAAAGTTGTAGAGAATCTAAAAAAATATACATTGAAAAAAATAGATTTTTTTTTCTCCACAATTTCAAAATGAACCAAAAAAATTAAATTAAAGAAAAATCAGGGTTTCAATTTCTTTTTGATAATTTTTATTTTAAAGCTCTTATTAAAACCTACTGATTGATCAACGTGCCTCCGATATCAACGGAGAAAATCCGAAATGTTAATTATCCTCGAGAAAAATATTTGGATATTTCAAAAGGTATAAAAAAGCAAATATTCGGGTTCCCGGTGGATGAAGAAGATTCAGAATTACTCAAAACGAAACAAAAGCAGAGTTGGATGAAGTGATTACTAAAATGATAGAGCAGTTTGCTAAGCCTGATTGCACTAGGAATGAAAAAGTGCGTTTGTTGTCAGTCTTGCCTAACTCGTGGTCAAAGGAGAAAATAGCCACCCAATTCAAGGCGAACAAATACATTGTGCCGGAGGCAAGAGAATCAACGGACGAAAAACAAGCCAAGAAACAAACGGGACGCAGCAGGAACGAAACGATAGAAAACGTGGTGCTTCAATATTTCAACAGCGATGACGTCAGCAGAGTAATGCCGGGATCAAGAGATTGCGTCACAGTCACAAAGAATGGTAAGTGTGAACGCAAACAAAAATCAATGCTTTATTCATCATTGAAAGAAATTTATTTGGGTTATAAGGGGGAATTTCCAGATCGAAATATTGGATTGGACATTTGCAGCATTAAGACCAAAACACTGCAAGTTGCTTGGAAGTTCGGGTTCACATAACATATGTGTTTGCACAATCCATGAGAATGAGAATCATTAATGATTCATGCTGTTGAAAAATATTTCAAGTATTATGATAAGAATTATTATTTAAAAAAGCTATTATGTGACTCATCAAAAAGATCCTGCTACCTCCGTGAATGCAAAAGTTGTCCAGCGACACAAGATCTGGAGAGAAGCGTTTTAGACAATTTCGAGGAACGTGATATGACTGAGATAAGATTCGAACAATGGGTTTCTACTGACAGATGTGATCTAGAGAAATTTGTCAAACCAGTAGAAGAATTTGCAGCATATTTTGCGAAAAATTTGAAAAACTTGTGACTCATGATTTTATTAAAAATCAGCAATCTGATTTTCTTAAAAAGGTGAAATCTAATTAAAAGACAGGATAAATTGTAATTATTTGTGATTTTTCAGAAAAATTTCACATTTTTTGCAAAAAACAGAGAAGGCTTCACTTGATCTCGATTACTGTGAATTTCACACAGCGAAAAGTGCACAAATCTAATCAAACTGTTCTAGATTTGCACTAAACTGAGGATATTTACCTTCGGTTTGCGAACAAGAAATCCTAATAGTTCTTTAGAAAACTTTTAGAGCCATTAGAACGGCTGATTTTGTGTAATGCTCTCCACCGTTGTCCTCTTTTCGTTGTTTTTTCACCAATACAAACAACTGACAGCTGTGACGTAATCGCTCTTGTCTTAAGCGAAACTAGCTTTGCAAACGACACACAATACATCTGCTCACAGTGGCGAGAGAATCCAAACTGATCCAATTTTTGTTAAGAGGTTTCTTTTACGTGATTTCGTTTGTAGCTTTTTCACTAATGGGCGGTCCTAACGGCTATAAAAAAAAGCATATAGAATCTAAATTTCGATTATTTCATTTCGGATTTGCATTTGATTGAAAGAAACTATCAGGATGCTGTACGGGATTCATTCCTGCCTTTCAGAAGGACCAAATTGTGGAACACACTATGATATTAAACAATGTTCGGAACATTTTTCTCGAACGATTTGTTGTACAGAAGCAGATATTTTGTTCTCTTTCTCAGAACGCGATCTGATTGACTGGTGTTGACATGGGTCAAATGAGACAGGTTTTTCAATAGTGTACTATTAAAATACTTCAATGCTGTTGCTATACACGTTTAAGTTGGAAAATTTCGTTTCTATTGGTAGTTAGATTATATAAATCCTTTCACAGATCACTGAGCTATGAGCTTTCAAAATGCGAGAAAGGCAAACGCGCCTTATGAATTATCCTCTTTGATACTCGTTTATACCAAACATTTCAGAAAAGTTTAATTTTGAATTATTTGAGATTATGTCACACAACTGAATATTTTATCATAAAATTGTGATCATATTTCCGATGGCATGTAGCAAAAATTATGTTGATTCGTTAGATACAACAAGAGATATTCACGATCCAAAACTTATCACTCTCTCAGAGGGTAAATTTTGAAAAGGCGCCCCATAGTAAAGTAAGTCGTATTCACGACAAGAAGCAATAATAATGTCTGACGGAGCTGCCTCGCAGTACAAAAACAGAACAAAATTTGCAAGTCTCTGTAAATTTGAATCAATGTATAACATTTATGCTGAGTGGCATTTTTTTATAACTTCTGATGGAAAAGGAACATGTGATGCACTCGAGGGTAATTTAAAGCGTATGGCACGACGTGAAAGCTTGGCTAAACTACATGAACACCCAATCACAACTGCAAAACAATTATATGAATGGGCAGAGCAGAGACGTCGAGATGCATTCACGACCATGTCTTTTTGTTACGTGTCACAATAAGAATATGAACGGGGTGTGACCGAGTAGAGTAGTGTTTATAAGGATACCAAAATGATTCCAGGCATTATAAAATACCATTCTTTCGTTCCGATTTCAGAAACTACAATCGTCACATGACTGTATTCGAATGACGATGCCCGTAGGACTCATACAATTGTCAAAAACATAAAACCTTAAATATAATTAAGAATTATTCATGTACATGTAATAATTGTAGATATAGCAAGCAAATAAACAATTCATGGAAGTATAAAAAATGGTGTTATAATTAAATATCAAAATATCCCAAGAGCAGCTACTTTTAGAAGAAAGGATATCAGAGGCGAGTATTTTTCAACTGATTTTTCTTTTACTACACTAAATGACCCAGCGTTGCAGCATGAGGAACGAGACGAGGCACAAATATGGGTGTACTACCAAAATGTTCGTGGCTTGAGGACTAAAATCGACGAAATTTTCTTGACAACAGCTGATTGTAATTTTGACATAATCATTTTAACTGAGACTGGACTCGACACCCGTAGCAGCTGTTTGGGAACTCCTTCAACGTCTTCCGCTGCGATCGCAGCTCAGCAAATAGTGAGAAATAAACATTTGGTGGCGTATTAATTGCCATCTCACAGAAATATGCCAGCTCTATCATCGAAACGCGGAATGGACACTCTATTGAACAAGCGTGTGCTAGCGCTACCGTACGTGGAATAAAATTGCTTCTATGCGGTCCTGATAAAAGCAAAAACGTTGATTTGATAGATACACACGTTTCAACTGTTTCTGAGCTGTGCAGTAAAGGCTAATGATATTATTTTAGTGTGCGGTGAATTTAACCAGCCCCGGATTGTATGGAATCAACGGCATGAGGAAGAACATTTCATTTGTTACTCTTTGCTACCCGCTGCAAGTACGGCGCTGATCGATGGAATGGATTATTTGAATCTTTGTCAAGCGAATCAACAAAGAAACCATCTCGGGCGAGTACTCGATCTAATTTTTTGCTCTTCAGAGCGTAGTGTTGCTCCTCTGTTACCCGTCGACCCGTATCATCCGCCTCTAGTTGTTTCGGTGCCTGTTGACTGTGTGAACAATTCACGGCAATCGGAGCCTATCCATGAGTCGAGGATGTTAAATTATCGTAAAACTAATTTTACTGCTTTACTAGAACATTTGCGGAATGTTGATTGGACATATTTACAAGGGATCGATAATGTTAATGAAATGGTAATGGTTTTCTGCGATGCGTTACTCCAATTGTTCAGCTCAAATTTACCATTCGTCAAACGGCCCATCAATCCTCCTTGGTCCACAGTAAGGTTGCGTGAATTAAAACGGGTTCGCAATGTTTGGCAGCGTAAACATCGTCGCTTGCATAGCTCTGATACACTACGAATGTTCCAAAGTTCTAGTGAAAACTATCGTAGTTTGAATGCGGGGTTATACAAAGCCTACGTTATGCGGGTTCTAACTGACCTCGCCGGAATCCCAAAAATTTATGGAATTATGTGAATTCTAAACGTAAATCTTCATCAGTTCCTTCATCTGTTTGTTACGATGGTGTTGTATCCAAATCAACATTGGTGTCTTGCGACTTGTTTGCAAAGTTCTTTGCTTCGGTATTTGCTGGAAATACTGTCTCTGATATTGAAGTTAAGGTTGCAGCGTTGGATGTTCCTGAGAACTTAGTGCACATCGACACTTCCGATATTACTCCTGAAATGGTTGTTGCAGCGGCAAAGAAATTGAAACGTTCATTCTCGATCGGGCCTGATGGTATACCAGCAGCAGTCTACAGCAATTGTGCAACTGTTTTAGCCGTTCCTCTCTGCTTGATATTCAACAGATCATTTGAGGAAGGAATCTTCCCGATAATTTGGAAGCAGTCTTATATGTTTCCCGTGTACAAAACCGGCGATCGTAACAATGTAAGGAACTACCGTGGTATAACGAATTTGTCTGCTGCTTCAAAACTCTTCGAAATAATAGTGAGCAATGAGTTGTTCTCTCGCACAAAACATTACATCTCAGTTGATCAACACGGCTTTATACCCGGGCGTTCGGTCAGTACTAATCTTCTGGATTTTACCTCGACCTGTATTTCGCGTTTAGAGGAAAAAGTACAAATTGATGCCGTATATACTGATCCAAAAGCGGCGTTCGACCGAATTGATCACCGTATTCTTTTGTGCAAGTTATCGCGTCTGGGCGCAACACAAAAGTTCATTGACTGGCTTTGCTCTTACTTCAGTGGTAGAGTCTCCCGAGTCAAGCTTGATTCCTGTATGTCATCCTCGTTCTCGAACATATCAGGTGTACCTCAAGGCAGCAACTTGGGTCCACTTCTGTTCTCGCTGTTTTTTAATGACGCCATTTTGCTGCTCGATAGTGACTGCAAATTAGTTTACGCCGACGATTTGAAACTTTACCTTGAGGTACGCTCTATTGACGACTGCGTGCGTCTTAAAAAGCTTCTGGATGAATTCGTTACCTGGTGTCGAAGGAACTGGCTTATCGTCAGCATAGCAAAATGTCAGGTCATAACATTCTACCGATTTCCATTACTTTTTGACTATAAAATTGACGGACAAACGCTTCAACGAGTTGATCGTGTTAATGACCTTGGTGTTATGTTGGATTCCAAACTAACTTTTAATTTACATCGTTCCACATTAATTACAAAAGCGACTCGACAATTAGGATTTATTGCTAAGATTGGACGTGATTTTAAGGATCCACATTGTTTGAAGGCATTATACTGCTCGCTAGTTCGGCCTATACTTTAAAATGCTAGCATAGTTTGGAGTCCGTATCAACTAGCTTGGAGTTTACGAATTGAATCCGTATCCCGATCGCTGCCGTCTGATTGGTTTGGACACACTGGAACGGCGCAGAAAAATTCAACAAGCAATTATTGTTGCGAAAATAGTAAACGGCGTAATTGACTCTTCGAAGCTTTTATCGAGTCTTGATTTCCGTGCATCACAACGGTCGCTACGTTCTACTAGTTTACTTCAACCGAGATTCCACCGAACGACGTTTGGATTCTATGAACCGATAACAGCATGCATCAGAACATTTGGGACTGTTGAACATCTCTTCGATTTCGGCGAACCTACACATAAATTTGCGCAGAAAGTGTTACGTTCCACTATTTAATAACTTGACTACATTATATTCATTAAGACCTTTTATTGT
Source organism: Malaya genurostris (assembly GCF_030247185.1). Lineage (NCBI taxonomy): Eukaryota > Metazoa > Arthropoda > Insecta > Diptera > Culicidae > Malaya > Malaya genurostris. The sequence goes on from NC_080571.1 coordinate 271,448,473, forward strand.
CGGATGAATTAGAGAAAAATAAATAAATAAATAAATGAACAAATTTATTGCCTTTAACCTGTAGAATAAAATTCTGCTGTTTAAATGATTATCTTTCAACGAGAACTTGAATTTTCCAATATATCTGTAAATTGTTTTAGCTGTAACTTCTTCATTTTTCAAAAGGCACGGATGGGATAGCAACCCATCTGTAGGTTTTAATAAGAGCTTTAAAATAAAACTTATCAAAATATAAATCGAAACCCTGATTTTTTTAAATTTAATTTTTTTGTTCATTTTGAAATTATTGAGAAAAAAATTTAAAAAAAAAATTTTAAGTGTATATTTTTTTTAGAGTGCTATATTGATTCCCTACAACTTCTTCCTGGACGTCATTTTTGTACGATTAACGGTTTCCGAATTACAACGAGAAGAACTGGATCATTTGCATGCACCCGTAAACTTTTTTAGCTGTAATTTCTTCATTTTTTGAAAGGCACTTAATAGGTTTTAATAACATCATTAAAATAAAATTGATAAAAAAAAAATTAAACCCCGAATTTTTTTTATTTAACTTTTTCGGATTTTTTTTGTAATTATTGAGAAAAAAATCAAAGTTTTATTTAAGTGTATATTTTTTTAGAGTGCCCAATCGATTCCCTACAACTTCTTCTTGGACGCCATTTTTGTACAATTAACGGTTTCCGAGTTACAACGATTTGAAAAAGGCAATTTTTGTGAAATGCAAAAATACATACGCTCTTTTTAAAATACAGTCGTGAGTCGGATTGATCTCTCCATCGGTTCAAAACTTATGGTTTGCCATACTGAAGTCATGTGCAAAGTTTCATCCAAATCGGAGAAGGTCGATTCTGATTTTGTCACTTTTTCGTGTACTCATCCCTGGAATTGCTCAAGGCGAATGTACTGGCTTCGAATTCATTACAATACATCAACTTTTGGTACAATTCCATACATTTCGGATATCGTTAAAGTTTAATCATAGCACACCTAGCAGTTCTTCGCATGGAGTTCAAAATGTATTACATTGTTTGTTTATCATTTTTGCTGTGTCATCCAATCAAACGAATATTGTATATATGTATTCATCATAACGATTCTATTCTATTCTAATCTTTATTACTAACAACAACTCGTTCAGGTGATCATAAAAAAATAGATGAAGAAAGAGTATTGCAATCTTCGACCAATAAGTGTGTGTATGTGTGTAATACTGTGAGTAATCATCGAATATTTATCTTCAATTTAAAACCACGAAGAAGATAATCGTCCAATTTGTCGATATTATGGCAAGTGAAAATAAGAGTGAGAATCGACCTCCTAGTACCAGAAGCATTATAGAACTAGCCTTGAATGGCCTTGAATAATTGCTCTACGTACGCGCCATGAATTGACTGTGACGACTGTTCATCAGAATCAGAAGATCATATTCCACAACGGAATGTAGCACCGAGACTTCGCTTTGCTTTGCTTTGCTTGGTAAGCGAGTGGTGCTTCGTTATTTGTTGAAGCGAGACAAGAGTTGTCGTAGTATGTGGCTATACTACTTCAGATAACAGTTCGATAACGAAAGATGAAGTGGCAAGACTAGGCACTCTAGGCAGTTGCTACATGGGTGTAGTTCAAGTTCAGCCGCGAATGGGATGCGGTCGTAATATAATTCGTGGAGAGACAATCGTGCGCGCTCAGCAGAGCTCATCTTCAGAGAATGTTGTTTGTTTTAAGTCTAATTATTGCTACCATCGGTTATGTGCTGTTCAACCATCACAAAAAACGACAGAAACTGTTGGAGATCCAGTCGCACTTCGGTGGTCCGGAATCGCATTACTTTCTGGGTACTATGCCAAAGTTCTTCGGTAAAAGTATTGCAGGTGAGGCTTTTCGGGTTTTCTTTCAAAATGCCTAATAGCTAACATTGGCCATCCTACAGATATATTCGACATCGTAACGGGGCTTCACAGCATCCACGGAGAGGACTTCATCGTCATATCGGCGTTTAACGATTTGGTGCTAGAATTGTCCAGTTCTAAAAATGTAGAAAAAGTTTTGCTTGCCAAGTCCGTCAAGAAATCGTTTGCGTATGACTTCATCGAACCTTGGCTAGGATGATTTCCTCTGGCGCGAAATGGTTTCAGCGACGAAAAATTATTACACCTACCTTCCATTTCAATATGTTGGAGAGTTTCTTGGATGTGTTCAACAAGGAAGCCGATATTTTGGTGTCGAAGCTTGAACCTCTCGCCGGAAAGGGGGAATTTGACATTTATGAGTATGTTACTGTTTACGCTCTGGACAGCATTTGTGGTGAGTAGTAAGTTTAAAGTTTTGTATTACTGATTCGTTGATTTACCTATACTCTGTTCTAGAGACATCGATGGGAGTTCAGATTCATGCCCAGGACGATCCAAACAACGAGTACGTCACGGCGGTAAAACAGATGAGCACCTTTATTTTACGACGAGTTTTCAGTGTCCTGCGATCATTTCCTTCACTATTCTTTCTGTACCCGTATGCAAGAGAGCAGAAGCGAGTGATCAAGAAATTACATGATTTTACCAATTCTGTAATTGACTCGCGTCGCCAGATGTTGAAACAGGAGAAATTAACTGCCAAAGTGAAGGACAAAGTTCAAGAGGAAGACGTTTACACTAAACGTAAAGTGACTTTCCTGGATCTGCTGTTACACGTGACGGTCGATGGAAAACCTCTCAGCCGAGAGGATATCCGTGAAGAAGTCGATACGTTCATGTTCGAAGGACACGATACCACTACTTCGGGTATTTCTTTCACTGTTTGGCATTTGGCCCAGTATCAGGAAGTCCAACAAAAGCTTTATGAAGAAATTATTCAAATTCCGGACTTGGATAAATCAAACACTAAACTAACCAACATACAGATTCAAGAGCTAGAATATCTGGACATGGTGGTGAAGGAATCGATGCGTTTGGTTCCTCCTGTACCGATCATTGGTCGCACACTGCTGGAGGATATGGAAATAAGTAAAGTCTCTTTGAAAGAATCTTTGCGTGCATTCTTTGTAGCTTTTTTTCTTTCTACTTCTCAGATGGAACCACGATTCCGGCCGGAACGGCTGTTGGGATTAAGATCTTCAATATACACCGAAATCCGAAAATCTGGCCCGATCCGGAAAAATTCGATCCGGAACGATTTTCCAAGCACAACGAAAGCAAACGTGGCCCGTACGATTACATTCCGTTCAGTGCTGGATCTCGGAACTGTGTCGGTCAGCGGTACGCGATGATGGAACTGAAAGTGACGATTATCAAATTGCTGGCAAAGTACAAAATTCTACCGGGAGAGTCGCACAGGATGAGATTTAAAACGGACTTGGTTTTACGTCCTGACGATGTCATTCCCGTTAAGCTAGTGAAACGCGAGCCTTAGCGGAGCGGAACACCGGAGGATGCCGTAATTAATTATAAGCTGATGTTCAAGAAAGTTTGTTTTTTCGTTCTTCTGCGGCGGAACGGATTAAATAGGAATGAGTGGCACAGGAACTTCAACGGAAACGTAATTTATTATGTCCGCTATGTAGGCAAACTTTTCAACTTCTTAGGTTTAGAGTGCTCCATTTCACATTACGATTTGAATGAATTGATGGAAAATAAAAAGTTTATATGTTAGAAATATTAGTCTTAATTTTTTTCAACCATTTTTGTTATATATCGCTGCTGATGAATCATCATCATGAAATTGCACTAACCATATTGTACGTCATCATCTATTCTATGACTGTAATTATTTAGCGGGACATTTTCTTTTTTGGGCTTTGCAGTCATGTATAATCTTAAGCACTTTGTTTCATAAGGTCCAAGTATTTCAACCATTGGTTCTAGTATTTCTCAGTGGATATCTGAAATGAGTTTTGTATTAATTTCTTGTAACCCTAATAAATGTAATCGTTTGTCAACTCACTTATCTAGAGGTTTTGCAACGTACTATTTTGTAATGTTTTTGTTAAGTGCCCTATCTTGATGGTGAATCATCAATATATTGAAAAGGTGGTACGACCAAAGATCAACTCAAGATGGAGTGGTCTATAATTTCTCATGTACTCAGTTCAGTTAGTTGAATCGAAACAAGAAACAGAAACGTCCAGTAACTATGACGATATTTGTTACTATATTAATAACAAATCGAGTTAAACTGTGTACGATATCGAATAATCTCGCACACACTCCACCGCTGTTTGTAATTAAAAGTAGCAGTAATTCAATATATTCGACTAACACAGGGATCGGCAACCTGCGGCTCACGAGCTTCGAGCTGATAGATTGTAACGAATTTGTGCACATCTACAGTACAGTACACTTCAAATTAGATTTTCTAAGAACTTCATCAATTTTTTTCCACGACATAACAGAAAGTGTTGAATTTTTTGGAGAACAATATTTAGTCCAGGCCCATATTAAAGATGTAATTCTGGCCAGTGCGGTCAATTTCAATCGAATATTGTTTGATGAAAATGAAATTTATGGCAGTTGACTGTTGGCATATCCCTTCTGATTCATTTTACTTTTTTGTTGATGCTTCCAGAATTCATCGTCAATTGAATAACCGTACCTAGTCAGTTGAAGTTTTGCTTGCTTAGTTTGTAGTTTCATTGTCTTCACTGTGGGTAGTGAGCAAGTGTGGTAGAAACATCAACTCGGTAACCAAAACCATAATGATTAATAGAGGGTGGCGGTTCTTATTTGATTTTTCAATTATTACCAGCTAGGTAAAATCTATAATTTCGACTGTTTGAAATGTGTTGAGATGTGTTTCGAAGTATTAAAAATGAAAACTGAAAGAGAGAACAATAATTTTTTGTTTTTTTTTTGTAATTGATATTTCAATTATCCTAACTGGTTTACCTTTCACCTATTGTCTTGAACCAATTCAAATACACGAACCTCACTTGAAGGCCGCTCTCTCATGCAATTGTGAGAGACATTTTTTTACTTCTCGTTTAATTAAATAATCTCTTGTCAACTGGTTCTCATAAATTTCACGCTCCTCTAACGTACAACTAATACTAATACTAAATCACTACTCGCACTTTTTGATAGTCAATTGTTATTAAATGTTCAATTTACAGAAGCTTGGAAATTGTAGGTTGATTTCACACTTGAACAGGTTCAACTTACGCCATGTTTTTTTATTTATAAAATTGTTTAAAAAATTGTGTAATCAATTGATCGGTCGGAAAAAACCATCATAGTATACTGTAAAAAAATATATATATGTATGTATATATATATATATATATATATATATATATATATATATATATATATATATATATATATATATATATATATATATATATATATATATATATATATATATATATATATATATATATATATATATATATATATATATATATATATATATATATATATATATATATATATATATATATATATATATATATATATATATATATATATATATATATATATATATATATATATATATATATATATATATATATATATATATATATATATATATATATATATATATATATATATATCCAAACCTCCGTTTACGTTAACTTTTTTTACGTTACCTCTTTTTACGTAACTCTTTTTACGACAAAAATCCCAAATAACGTAATCTTTTTTTACGTTGAAAATACTTCGTAAAAAGAGGTTTTTGCATACAATGAAAATCGTTTCCGGCTCATTTATATTCCATGGAAATTACTACAATATGGATATTTTCGGAACGGGTTTGATGAGTAGATGTCGGAAAACGATGTTTGAGGTGGTTCTGAATTCCAAGATGGCGAATTCCGGTATATTGATATTCCTTTAAAACTCTTACAATATAGGTATTTTCGGAACGGGTTTGATGAGTAGATGTCGGAAAACGATGTTTGAGGTAGTTCTGAATTCCAAGATGGCGACTTCCGGTTTATTGATATTCCTTTAAAACCCTTACAATATGGGTATTTTCGGAACGGGTTTGATGAGTAGATGTCGGAAAACGATGTTTGAGGTAGTTCTGAATTCCAAGATGGCGACTTCCGGTTTATTGATATTCCTTTAAAACCCCTACAATATGGGTATTTTTGGAACGGGTTTGATGAGTAGATGTCGGAAAACGATGTTTCAAATAGTTCTGAATTCCAAGATGGCGACTTCCGGTTTATTGATATTTCTTGAAAATCCTTATAATATGGGTATTTTTGGAACTGGCAAATATAATTTAATTTAATTCTCAATTTATTGTGTAACCAAGGTTAAACCGGAAGTCGCCATCTTGGAATTCAGAACCACCTCAAACATCATTTTCCGACATCTGCTCTTCTAAACCGTACCGAAAATACCCATATTGTAAGGGTTTTCAAGGAATATCAATGAACCGGAAGTCGCCATCTTGGAATTCAGAACCGCACCAAATATCGTTTTCCGACATGCACTCATCAAATCCGCTCCGAAAATACCCATATTGTAAGGGTTTTCAAGGAATATCAATAAACCGGAAGTCGCCATTTTGGAATTCAGAACCACCTCAAATATCGTTTTCCGACATCTACTCATCAAATCCGTTCCTAAAATACCAATATTGTAAGGGTTTTAAAGGAATATCAATAAACCGGAGGTCGCCATCTTGGAATTCAGAACCACCTCAAATATCGTTTTCCGACATGTACTCATCAAACCCGTTCCGAAAATACCCATATTGTAAGGGTTTTCAAGGAATATCAATAAACCGGAAGTCGCCATCTTGGAATTCAGAACCGCTGCAAACATCATTTTCCGACATCTGCTCATCTAAACCGTACCGGAAATACCCATATTGTAAGGGTTTTCAAGGAATATCAATAATCCGGAAGTCGCCATCTTGGAATTCAGAACCGCACCAAATATCGTTTTCCGACATGCACTCATCAAATCCGTTCCGAAAATACCCATATTGTAAGGGTTTTCATGGAATATCAATATACCGGAAGTAGCCATCTTGGAATTTAGAACCACCTCAAATATCGTTTTCCGACATCTACTCATCAAATCCGTTCCGAAAATACCCATATTGTAAGGGTTTTCAAGGAATATCAATAAACCGGAAGTCGCCATCTTGGAAATTGATGCTGCTTAGAACATCCTTTTCCTGTAAATACTCATTATTTTCGTTCCATAACTAATCAATATATTATACATATCTATTAATACATATACATAAGGAAAACTTTTTTACGTTAAAAATTCCAAATAACGTAAACTTTTTTTACGTCGAAAATTCCAAATAACGTTAACTTTTTTTACGTCATAATTCGATTTACGTAGTCCCGATTATTACGTAAATGGAGGTTTGGGTGTATATATATATATATATATATATATATATATATATATATATATATATATATATATATATATATATATATATATATATATATATATATATATATATATATATATATATATATATATATATATATATATATATATATATATATATATATATATATATATATATATATATATATATATATGTATATATATATATATATATATATATCGAAAAGTTTTACTTTACCGAAAGTTTCCATCCAAAAATTTACGCGATATCCAGTCAAAGTGTACTGTAACCTAACCCAGTTCTGATTCCAAGTGGTGTCCAATCCATTCATTTGAAAGCAGTTGTAGTCGGAACTAGGTTGGGTTTTGCCACGAGCGAAAACGGTGATATGCACCGTAAAAGGTCTCATCCATTTTGTCAACAGACAAACAAAAAAAGTCTGTTTACAAACAGTACCGCTGAACTGTCAAAATGTGTTCATCCGATTGAGGTTAGCAGTGACGGTAAAAAACCTAATTTTCGTTTCGCGATCCGATTCTGTTTAGGCAGTGGATAATAGCGATAGAAACATTTTACTATTGCCGCTTATTCCAACTATGTGCATATAACCTTTGTATGAGTTGTGTCTATGAAAATGTCTGTGAATGCTCCACACAAGGGTTTAAAAATATTGCAACCTAGTATGAGAATCATCAAGTTGAATCATCGACTCGATTTTCTGCGATAATTGTCAACTTGCGATTCTCTCTTGGGAAATTCCACACAGCAACAATCATTATCAGACTGTAATTTTTTTTTAAGGGCCGTGAAATACTCAGAGTATGAAGTGGAGCGAAGGAATGTAGAAAAATTCTCTCGCGGTTCATGCATTGAGAGACTCGAGTTCTTGTATCATCTTCTACCGGATTGAAAATGTTGTATACAATATAGATAGCAATATAGCAACTTCTGTCAAATTTTCGGCGATCACCAACTCTGGCTACAATGCATGAATGTGTTTGCTACGAAATTTGTTTTAGGAGATATTTAAAATGCTAAATAAATGTTTAACTTTTTGCCGGAGGGCCACAAAATGTATGTGTGTATGTGACAAATACTGCCACTCAATTTTCTTAGAGATAGCTCAATTCGACTCAGATTCAAATGAAAGGTCTTACGGTCCCATAGACTGCTATTGAATTACAGAGTAAAATGCACTAGAAAAAGGAAAAAAAATGCTACTCACTTTTCTCAGAGGTGGCTGAACCGATTTCCACAAACTTAGCTTCAAACGAAAGTTATTATGGTCCCATAACTCGTAATTAAATTTCATCTTTATCTGACTTCCGGTTCCGGAAATACGAGGTAATATGCATAAATCTAAGAGAAGTTCACACTCAATTTTCTCGGAACTTTCGCAACCGATTTTCACAATCTAAGATGCAAATAAAAGGTCCTGAATTTGTTTCTACCGTTTTCGTTTATTGATCAGAGCAGCCCGAGAGCTGGCCCAGAGTCGCCCAAACAACATTTGAGATGTTTGTTTTAGCAACCTGGAGTCGCTCTAGATCGGACTCCAATCGCGTAGTTTCGCTCTGAAAATTTTCTCGGGTCGCACCACGCATCAATGCGAGTTTGTTTATTTTTTCTTTTTTTTATGAGTTGTTGTTTAGGGCGCGTACCACGTGTTCTTTTTCCTCGAAGTCAGAGTCGCCCGCGTGTAGGTTCAAAAACGAAGCGGTATTAGTTATTGGATATAGAAACCTACTTTGGGACTACAAATAAAGTATAGATTGTAAGGCTTTATAAACGGAACTTAATTCGATTTCTCAGCAACGGTCAAACCGATTTTGACAATTCATGATTCAAATTAAAGCTCTCATTGTCTTAAAAGATAGTTTGTAATTTCATTTAGATTACGGTTCCGAAATTATATGGTAATGAGTGTCAAAATGTTCAAACCGTCATACAAAATGACGATGCAAAACCGTTATGTGCTGGTACGGGAGAAGAAAACACCACTACCTTTCCAACGAAGCACACAGCGTGCTTTGTTCAATTTCGTATAGAGCGCAGGGTTGCCACATTCAAATTTGCATTTCTTAGGAGAAAAATCTGTAAATCTGTATCGGGGGATCAAAATTCTGCATTGCAAGTCTGTATGTGAAAAAAGATAAGAAGTTAAAGCGCAACGAACTGAAAAAGTTATTAAATCGCATCTGAAAATGACAGTAACTTTTCTTCAGAAAAGTAATTGTAATTGCAAATCATTTTTTTTAATTATATTACATTATTATCAAGGTCACCATCTTTCCATCTCATAAGAAGAAATTTAAAAAAAAACATGAAGAATCACGCTAAAATTGCAGGAAAAATTAATATAGATAAACCTTAATTGATAGATGGAACCAGCTATAGTTTTCACCATCCTTGATATTCTCTTTTATTTAATTTGTATCTACTTCTTAGAATTACCACAAAATCATGAGAACGATTCTGTTTTATAAAAGTATACTTTTTACCCTTTTCATATAGAAAGCTATGCAATCACTTGAAAAATTGACTAGTGAAAATTGAACCGGAGGGCTGAGTGCACTATTCCATTCGACACAGTTCGTCGAGTTGAGCAATGCCTGAATGTATATGTATGTATGAGAGTGAATATGTGTCAAATAATGTCTCTCATTATTCTCAGAGATGGTTTGATCGATTATCACAAACTTAACAAATTAAAAAAAATGTCACAGTCTTACACATTACTATTGAATTTTATTATTCATAGGGTAAAGTGTGTTTAAAATGGCCTACCGTCATTTAGAGCGACGATGCAAAAAAGGGTTTCAATTTGCAGGCTATATTAGTTACTCACTAAACTAACCGACTTCGGCTAAACCGGTTCTCAGTGTCCGGTTCCGGAAGTAGTCTTTTAGTGCGACGATAAGGATAATAAGGAAAAATTTTTATAAATTGGACATAACTGTTTACAAATTGAAGAGGTTATGTTATTTAGTTATTTATTTATACATAATATGGTTATCTCTGAGACATCATTTGCTTCTACATTGCTGCGATTTTTTGTAGAGAAAATTTTAATGTCTAATGGGGCGAAATGAACGCATGGGGCATTCCACTCAAAATCAGCCACCCAAATTTTTTTTTCATCTAACTTTTTTTTTTCGAAAATATTCGACACGTATTTTTTACCTTTTTTTATATATATAAAAAAAATAGGTATAGAATTCGCTCAAACTTTCGAAAATTTTTCCGAGGCCCGGAGGGCCGAATGACATATACCAATCGATTCAGCTCGACGAACTGAGCAAATGTCTGTGTGTGTCTGTATGTGTGTTGTCAACTAAGAGGTCGAGATCTCAGAGATGGCTGGACCGATTTTGATCAAACTAGTCGCAAATGAAAGGTCTCCCCGTCACCCAGAACGCTATTGAATGGTTTTGAGATCGGATGTTTACTTTTTGAGTTATACGAAGTTTTATGTCAAAATTTTCAGTTTTTTGACAGTATCTATCACAATTGACCTTGAAAACAGAATATGTTTTCAGACTTAGATTCCGCACGATAATACCTATTCAACAAGCCATAGATTGTTAAAATCCGTCCATTTTTAACGGAGATATCGAAATTTTTGTGTAAACGACTTTTCCCCCTATTCCAGCAGTAGGAGTTTTGAGCGCTGTATGACAAAGCAATGCTTGGGAGCAACGGAAAACACGATTTTTTATTCTGTTACATACAATTGTTTCTAAGTACCAGAAAGACTGTGTACAGCATCCTTTTTCATGACAATTTGCCTCGGACCGATTTTAGCACGGCTCGTTTTTGGAAACATAATCGTTCGAATATGACATATATAAACCAGATGATGGCAGATTTTTTTTTAATTATATTGTTTTAAACTACTTACAGCAATAAATGCTGGAAGAACATAACATCCATATACCATTCGAATCAGTTCGTCGAGATCAGCAAACGCGTGTGTGACAAATAATTTCACTCAATTTTCTCTGAAAATTTCTTTTCTACAAATTCAGATTCATACGAAAATTCGTATGCTCCCAAACAAAGTTCCTGAATTATGTTTGGTTCCGACCTCTGGTTCCGGAACTACAGGATGATATATGAAACGAAATCAAAATTGTGTAACTCATTCTTCTCGTAGATGGCTGAACCGATCTAAGATTCAAATGAAATCTAAGAATCATCTAAGATGCAAATGAAAAGTTTCAAGATTTTTTAAAACATTTTGCTCTTCAGTCAGATCCAACTTCCGGTTTTGGGGATACAGGGTGATTAGTATAAAAATGTCTATTCCACATAAAATAATCAGGTTTATCGGGTTAGCAGATTTGGATAGTCGATAAAAAAAATTAACTTTTTTCAGTTTTAGTGGTATTCAGTTGTCGATTCAGAAGGCACCTAAAAATTTAATTCGTGCTATGATTTCTCAAAGATGTCTTCACTGATTTTCAAATATTTTGAAACAAATGTAAACTATACAGCTATTCAGGTGAATTTATCTGACTTCGGCCATACCGATTTTAGAATTCCGGTTCCAGTATAAAATCGTTTCTCAAAGCTCAATCGTTTTCTCAAAAAAGCCTAATCAAATTTCAGAAACAAAAATTCAAATTGAATTAAACTTATATACAAAATTAATTAGTTTTATACATACATACAAAAATTAATGAATTTTATCCAATTAAGCTTCAAATTACTCAAAACTGTAATTTATTCGTCATATGGCCATACGAATCGGTTTGGGTTATGCTGGTTCCTGAATACCGGCTCTGGAAGTACCTTAAATTACCGTAAACTCTAAAGTGGAACTTACATATCATGGCATGTTTAATCGATTATCACACTTCTAGATTTAAATTCGATTGTATTTGCAGTTTCGACATTACAGAGTAATGAGTGATTACAATCTCAAATTGTCGCTTAAAACGACGGTCATTAAAATAATGTAATGAAAACTTAAACACCGAAGAATATTCATTCAAAAACACATGCGGATTGATAAAAAAAGGTATCATCTCACTGCTAGGTGGATTAATCACGTTTTTTTATTTCAATATGGTACGTGGATTTTTCGAAATATGAGTTTTTTAAGTTTTACGTTTACAAAAAAAGAGCATTTTTTCATCTGCCTATTCTGTAAAATCTAATAAAGATGCGAAAATTCGTTTAAGACATAAAATGTGCATATTTTCCTTAGTCTTCAAATAAGCGATTCCATAAAACAATCTCTATAGGTAATTTAATGAAAAATGTTAAAAATTAATAAACAAGTAAAAAAAATTCCACCTGTTTTGTTTTCTATTTTTAGTTGAAAAAAAAGCCTTAGGGAATTAACTCAATCTTGGCAAAATTTCAGAGTGGAAAGATTAATACTTTCGGAGCACGCGCGGAGTGTATCGCATCGCAACTTGCTCGAATACTGGCTTAACTTGACGCCACATGTCGCGCTACTGATCGAATCCTAACTTTGACAGTTGTTTATTCAAAATGTTATTTCATTCCCACCTCCTTCGTGTACAAAATAATTTAAAAATCAACCCTGAAAGCTTCTGGAACTACGTGAACGAACAGAGGAAGGAATCAGGACTACCCAACCAGATGTTTCTTGGTGACGTTGAATCATCCGTGTTGCCTGACATTTGTAACCTATTTAAATCACATTTCAGCAATGTATTCTCTGATGAAACCTTATCGAATGATCAGATCTCCAAAGCTATTCTTATTGTTCCTTGACGTTCCCCGATTGGCCCCCATCCAATCATAACGACAGCTATGATTGATAAAGCGTGTTCTAAAATGAAACTATCTTCTAACGCTGGGCCCTATGGTATTCCTTCTCTGGTATTGAAAAAGTGCTCGAACAGCCTTCTGATTCCACTGTCGATGCTGTTCAAAATCTTATTCAATTCAGGAACTTTTCCGGATATTTGGAAAACATCATATATTTTTCCGATTTTCAAGAAGGGAAATAAAGCTGATGTATCTAATTATCGTGGGATGGCCGCACTATGCGCTGTGTCTAATGGCGTTTTTCATTGAAAAACACTGGTGGCGTGGATTGCTCTGATTTTGCACTTTCGAGCAGAAATCGCAATGAAACAACGTCAGAATGTTGCATTTCTGCTCGAAAGTGCAAAACCAGAGCAATCCACGCCACCAGTGTTTTTCAATGAAAAACGGCATAAGTTACTTGAAAATATAGTTCTGGACTTCATCAAGCATAACTGAAATAACTACATCTCGGAAACACAACACGGTTTTATGCCAAAACGATCAACTACAACGAACTTATTGTCTTATACATCGTTTATAATTCGATCACTACAAGCGCGCCTTCTAGTTGACGCTATCTATACGGATTTCACGGCAGCCTTCGACAAGATAAACCACCAAATTGCAGTTGCTCAACTCGAAAAACTTGGATTCAGTGGATCTTTACTCAACTGGCTTCAATCATATCTTATTGGTCGGGAAATGTGAGTGAAAATCGGTGAATGCACTACAACACCATTTACTGTAGGTTCTGGAGTCCCTCAAGGCAGTCACTTGGGACCATTTTTATTCTTGCTCTACCTCTATGATCTCAACCCTCTATTGAAATGCCACAAACTATCTTTCGCAGATGATTTTTAACTATATCATCTAGTAAGATCGCCCGACGACACTATATTTTTACAGTTACAGCTTGAATCATTCGTGAACTGGTGTAACGACAATAGAATGGTCTTAAATGCCTCGAAATGTTCCGTTACGTCGTTTACTCGCAAACACTCGCTATTTAGCTACGACTATAACATTTCGCAGATTGTACTGAAACGAGAGTCTATCGTTAAAGATTTAGGTATCATTCTTGATACCAAGTTGAATTTCAAAAGTCATATCGATTATGTGATCTCTAAGGCCTCCAAGCTTTTAGGTTTCGTCTTTCGCATTACTAAGAGCTTTGTCAATGTACATTGTCTTAAAGCTCTGGTCCGCTCGACTCTTGAATATTCAGCTGTTGTCTGGTTGTCCCCATTATCAAATCGACATAGATCGGATCGAAGCTATTCAACATAAATTTATTAGATTTGCCCTGCGTAACCTACCATGGAGAGAACCTACTAATCTTCCTAGTTACATAGATGGCTGTAAGCTTATTGATCTTGATCGGTTTATTTGTTCGTCGGAATGTCTCCAAGACAACTTTCGTGGCTGATTTGCTTTAATCACGTATCGATTGTCCCGAACTCTTACAGTTGATTAATCTCGACAATCATCGACGCAATCTTCGTTCTCACCCCTTTTTGAGATTACCTGTTGCAAGAACAAATTATGGTTATAATGAGCTGTTCTCCAGTATGTGCCGAACATTCAACAACAGTTCCAATGTCTTGGACTTTCATTTATCTCGAAACATGATTAAACGATTGTGTCATAGTCACCTGTCAGATTAGGATTTGTCTGGAACCGTTAAAATTTTATTCTCATTCAACCCCCCTTCCGTCTCTCCATCATCTTCATTTGAAACTAACTAGATTCGCTCGCCTAAATTAACCTGGTCGTTATTTCCTCTTTTTTCTGTCTTCCACCATCTTTTTGATAACTAATTAGATCTACATACTGATTCCAACCTCGTCGTTCGATTTCGCTCGTTTAGCACCCTCTCCACCAACCCTTGTTTACAATTTACCTAACAAATTTTCTCCTCTCTCTCACCTTCTAAGTAATAGTACTAATACTGTTATGCTTGGTGTCATGAACTAGTTATAGTGTTATAAATTTAGTTTTAACTGTTAGTTTTAATTGTAGTGTTAGGCCTAAATGTATCTGTTGGATCATTGTAATCTGTTGATACAAATGATGAAGAGGTTTTATGCCTGCTGGAGAGCGAGATTGATAAATTTCATCTCCACCGGGCTTTTTTCTGCTCCAAATTAATAAATAAATAAATTCATAAATTGGAAAATCTACAACAAATAGTTTTTATACATCTTAGGTTTCTAAGTTTAAGTTTGGCACCAATCATGTACAAAATGTATCTTACGTAATACCTTCAAAAAATCTTGAGAAATGGTAAAATATTATACACTTATATACTAATATGGTATGCACTTCACATACTTAATATTTTTAGTAAACATTTTACAAGCTTTTTGGAATATCATTTAGTTCTTTTATAAAATGATACTATAATACAACAAACAGCTAGGTGATATATTGTCATAATTACAAAGATTTTGATGTGTAACAAAGAATGAACAATTTCGCTAGTCGAGAAAACCAATTTTAAGAGCATTTTAATCATCATGACTAAATTGACCGTCTTAAACAACATGCATAAAGGCGTCTCTCTTATTGTACACAGCTAGTGCCTGTTTTAATAGCGAATCAAACGTGTAGTAAACCCACAGCACTCAATCACTGAAAATATTCCGTGTCGGTTCTACACAATATCCTTCCTGTGACGATTCGTTCAATTCATGTGGTTGAAAATTTACTTGCTCTACTTTGGCACTGAATTTTACCTTAATGCTCGGTCATACCAAACATTTCCATAAACTTCAATTTTTTCAATTTCAGTTATTTGTGATGATTTCAAACTACTAAAAATTTTATTATGAATGGCTGACCATATTTTCGACTATATGGAGAAAAAATTATGTTTCTGCGGTGAATACAGCAAGAGATATTCGTGATTAAGTTCTAACTATTGTTGTACAGGGTAAATTTTGAAAAGGCGCTGTGTATAAAAGTAAATCAAGTGATGGCTGTATACAAAAAGCATTCAGAAGCTATCGATTTCTAACTTAAACTGAATTCATTATTTAGTGGTCTGTTTAGAATATTAGTTTACTTATTAAAGACGGTTATTGTACTGAATTCTATAATCTACTCTTGATTTACGACAAACAAATAAATAAAATAAACAAGTGAACAAATAACCGGTATGGGACTTCAGCAAAATAATATATGTATACAGAAATTGACTTGGAGTAATCTTCCGAATATTCTCCCGATCATAATTCTGCAAGTTAAACATGATGCTATTGCTTTAGAGAAAACATATTATCCCCTCTTCCCTCAATAGAAGAAATCATCGACAAGCACCGCTCCGGTTATCTTCGATCTATTGCCTTTTCACCAACCGTCTGTCGATGCTCACATAGTACAACCACACTCGAAATAGGAATGATGTTTTCCGAAGTTCATAACAAAGAGAACAACAGCTTGAAGCTCATTCGGGTACATTTCATCCCCGTGAGCAGGGAGAAGGTTCCCAACGGGAATGGGGGCAGTGATCGTTTTATCATTATAAATTCATACACAAGAGCCGTGGTAAAGCTGACTTCCGATTCAACATTAGCCGATTTCTGGTTGACAGGAGAGCTAAACAGACCTAGAGAGAACGAGCAGGGAGCGAGAGAAAAGCATTGGCCGACCTGCAACAATATTTACATTTTCTATTATTCGAATCCGGTATACCGTATCTGTCACGGTATACCGTGGGACGATCTCAGTATGTTCCGTCGGATGGAGAACGGATCAACATTCGCTTCCGTAACCGAGGATATTTGTACCTTCGTACACTTGATTTGCACGTTTACCAATACCGGGAATACGGACGGGGATCTGCGTTAAATTCAGGGTGGCTTCGCCGGATGATGGGTTCCTCAATTTGCAAATAAGTAAAACCCGGGTGAATTGTGAATGATTGACTGTCGGAATTGAAAGCCAGTTCGGAGAAAACTTTCAGCATCACGATAGATAGTTACTTGTAAACTGAAAGCGGATTAGTTTGATGATAGCAGTTGCTATGTTTCCTACCGTATCCTGTTTGTAAAGTTAGGCCGAAAGAGCAGTTGAAACAAGCAATCATCAGCCATGTTCGAACCTTTATTTTTTTTTTATTTTTGCAATGAACAAGTGGAAAATTTCAGCTATCAGCATTTTTATTTTTCGCCTCCTACGAGGTCAGAGTGAACTGGAATTTCAATGAATTCATTTTCTGTATCGAATCGACGTCAATGCAATGATTAATTTTTGACAGCTAGCATTTCTGCGAATTTTTGATTTATAGGAAAATAAATTTCGGTAGCCAAACAATAAGCCAACGGAATTGCAAACTGCATATTCAATGGCATTCAGAGACGTCGGTGTCGGTCGAATGAGAATGGTTTGCGCGGCTGCTGAGCTGCACCCAGTTCGACGATTGCAAGGTAAATATTCAATATTTTTATCGTAGCAAATCAGTGGAACGAGTGCGAAAGATTTCTGCATCCCTTGTTACGGATTTATGGGTGATGGTGGCCTGAATATTAATCTTAAATTTGGCGAAACATTTTGATTCGATACATGATTGAATTTATGGAAATTTTCAGCTTGTTTAACACAAGATAATTAGTATGCTGTTGTTATTAGTGGTTGTAGTATGAATGTTTCAATAATTCTATCAACAGTATGGTTTGAATATTTCACATTGAATATGTTTTTTACTCTTACCCCGGTCGAACATTGAAAGTAAAAAGTGAAAGTTTCGCTAATCATTTGTCGTTAAAAGCGATTCGATTAAAAGCTGGTCAAATAAGAACGAGTGTAAATTAGTCTAACAAACAACTTACATAATAAAGAACATATCCCAAGTAGCATGTTAAGTTGCTGTCCTGTATATTTCTACTGATTGTGCAATTTATCAAGTTAGTTTATATCACTATTCTAGTAACTATCGTGTTATGGAAAAAGCGCCATTTTTCTGTGTTGTGCAACATACTTTTAAGTTCATCCGTTATTACGAACATTTATTCACAACGATTGTGCAACTGATACAAAAACTCATGCGTCGATCCCATAAAAAAGGCAGTAATAAAATCAGCGAAAAAACAATTGTGAAACTCATGCAATCTACTACGTAATGTAAACAAGAAATGGAATGACGTTTACAAAAACATAACAAACATAATTTCTAATAAATAAGTTTCACATTTGATTTTCAATACAACTTCTCTCAACACAAACATGGATCTTGTAAAATATCAAATCTGCACATGAAAAATGATAATGCTACATATTGTAGAATTAATCTTTTGTGTTTTTGTAAATGAAAAATCGACAACGAACTGCATTTTTATGGTGAAACATGTTTTCGTACGCCCAAAATTTTCAAGCGCCTTAGAATTATCGTGTTTTGATGATTGTACACAAATTTCTGTAAAAATAACAGTCTATTATTTTTAATGTGTCCCACCTTGACCACAAATGATGTAAGATGGAATTGCCTTACGTAGTTGCATACGCACAACTAGCACGTCATTCCGGATGGGGAAAAAATTCCGCCATACTTCCCTTTCGATGCACGATTCCTACTGCGACATATTCTCCCGAACGAACTTATCGGTTGCCTGCGGAGGAAGGTCATGCAGGCGTACTTCTATGGCATTGTCCACCATGTACACAGGGATTTTATATTTAACATTGTCATGATCAATACTGTGCACCCCGTTATTAACCGAAGCAAATGCAATTGCATCTTTTTCACGTTTGAACTTAATGTACACACAGTAAGACGCCTTGCTGAATTGAATCTCACTTACATTATTAGCATCTAGATGCATTCGTTTTTTAAGTAAGATTTCAATTTCATTTGCTGCTGGTCTAACTTTGCAACGCTTGAAATCTATACAAATTGAATTTGGTCTTGCAGGCCAAGTTTCAGGCTTTGTTAAATCGTATTTGCCCATTCCGTACACTCTATCGTTCACTGGCGTGTTGTCTTTGTTTCTGTTCTTTCGACCGTAAACGATTTTCGACTGTGTCGGGTGAGATGGGAGCACGAACTTTCTCTGCATAGATTTTATCTCCCTGTTACACTCAATCAAACATTGTCACCGTCATTACGTACAGCTTTCGTGTCTCTATCCAACTTGTTTAGCTTACCGAAATGAGGTATTATGCTTAAATAAGTCAACACGCGAAGTCAGGTTTGTCGTTGTTGTTGTTGTTGTTGTTGTTGTTGTTGTTGTTGTTGTTGTTGTTGTTGTTGTTGTTGTTGTTGTTGTTGTTGTTGTTGTTGTTGTTGTTGTTGTTGTTGTTGTTGTTGTTGTTGTTGTTGTTGTTGTTGTTGTTGTTGTTGTTGTTGTTGTTGTTGTTGTTGTTGTTGTTGTTGTTGTTGTTGTTGTTGTTGTTGTTGTTGTTGTTGTTGTTGTTGTTGTTGTTGTTGTTGTTGTTGTTGTTGTTGTTGTTGTTGTTGTTGTTGTTGTTGTTGTTGTTGTTGTTGTTGTTGTTGTTGTTGTTGTTGTTGTTGTTGTTGTTGTTGTTGTTGTTGTTGTTGTTGTTGTTGTTGTTGTTGTTGTTGTTGTTGTTGTTGTTGTTGTTGTTGTTGTTGTTGTTGTTGTTGTTGTTGTTGTTGTTGTTGTTGTTGTTGTTGTTGTTGTTGTTGTTGTTGTTGTTGTTGTTGTTGTTGTTGTTGTTGTTGTTGTTGTTGTTGTTGTTGTTGTTGTTGTTGTTGTTGTTGTTGTTGTTGTTGTTGTTGTTGTTGTTGTTGTTGTTGTTGTTGTTGTTGTTGTTGTTGTTGTTGTTGTTGTTGTTGTTGTTGTTGTTGTTGTTGTTGTTGTTGTTGTTGTTGTTGTTGTTGTTGTTGTTGTTGTTGTTGTTGTTGTTGTTGTTGTTGTTGTTGTTGTTGTTGTTGTTGTTGTTGTTGTTGTTGTTGTTGTTGTTGTTGTTGTTGTTGTTGTTGTTGTTGTTGTTGTTGTTGTTGTTGTTGTTGTTGTTGTTGTTGTTGTTGTTGTTGTTGTTGTTGTTGTTGTTGTTGTTGTTGTTGTTGTTGTTGTTGTTGTTGTTGTTGTTGTTGTTGTTGTTGTTGTTGTTGTTGTTGTTGTTGTTGTTGTTGTAGTTGTTGTTGTTGTTGTTGTTGTTGTTGTTGTTGTTGTTGTTGTTGTTGTTGTTGTTGTTTTTATTTTTTTTTATTTTATTTTTTAGGAGCAAGGGAAAAGCCCGCTGGAGCTGAGATCTTTGTTCTCCTTCTCCAGCAGGCATAAAACCTTCTCATCTTTGTATCAACAGATAACATTTGTCCAACTGATACATAACGAAATCTTAAATTACCCTTATTTAAACTACAAAGCTAGCTAACAACTATTGATATCGTCTAATTATCTAAATAAAACTAGCGGGGAAAAAATCGGAGATAACGGGTTTTAATGGTGTTACGAGATAGATTTAAATCAAATTCATTAGAGCAAGTATTGAATACGCGACACATACTCGAAAACGGTTCATTAAAGCCATAGTTAGTTCTAGCACGAGGAATTCTGAGAAAGGGATTAAACCGCAAATTACGCCGATGAATGTCAAAATTTAGCTGTTGTAGGAGATCTGCACAATCAATTCGAGATTGGATGAGGTCCGCGACGAAAACAGCTTTCAATGTATCACGGCGGACAGATAGCAAATCGAGGTGTATGAGCCTACAACGATCTTCGTAGCTTGGGAGATTCAAGGGATCTCTCCAGGGCAGGCGACGCAAAGCAAAACGAATGAACTTGCGCTGAACAGTTTCAATGCGCAGCTTATCAGTTTGGTAATATGGTGCCCAAACAACAACAGCATACTCCAGTGTAGAACGAACTAGAGCGCAATATAACGATTTCAGGCAGTATATGTTATTGAAATTCTTTGAGATGCGAAAGATGAAACCTAGCATCTTGAATGCCTTAGAGAGGGTATATTCTATGTGACATTTGAAACTAAGTTTTGAATCCAATAACACACCTAGATCCTTAATTGATGTCTCCCGTTTTAGTACAGCTTGCGAAATAGTGTAATCATACGTGATCGTGGTTCGTTTACGAGAGAAAGAGATAACGGAACATTTAGAGGCGTTCAGGACCATTCTGTTGACGTTGCACCAGTTGGAAAATACATCCAGCTGTGACTGCAAGAAATTTGAGTCTTTCAGATCTTTGATGAGATGAAACAGCTTGAAATCGTCGGCGAATGATAGCTTCATACAATGCAATGCGAAATTCAGATCATTTAGATATAGCAGAAATATGAATGGTCCTAGATGGCTTCCCTGAGGAACGCCAGAGCTCACGATGAATGATGTAGTAATGCAGTCACCAATTTTCACGGTCATACTACGACCAGTCAGATATGATTCCATCAAATTGAGAAAAGGGCCGCTAAATCCAAGCCTGTCGAGCTTTGCAATTGCTATTTCATGGTTAATCTTGTCGAATGCAGCAGTGAAATCTGTATAGATGGCATCAACTTGATGTTGCGCTTGCATAGATCGAATGATATATGATGTATATAGAACAAGATTTGTAGACGTAGACCGTTTAGGCATGAAACCGTGTTGAGTATCAGATATGTAACTGGAGCAGTTGTGAGTTATGAAGTCCAGGATTATTATTTCAAATAGTTTTGAAACTGAACATAATGCAGCAATTCCTCGATAGTTTGAAATAAGGGATTTATCCCCTTTCTTATAAACGGGAAATGTTGTTGTTGTTGTTGTTGTTGTTGTTGTTGTTGTTCAAATGGGATTGCAAGTAATCTAAGTTAGTTACAATCTGTTCAGCAATCTCCGAGAAATTGGAAGCATATATTTTTACAAACACATACATGCTGATCTGCAGTTGTCGTTGGATAATATTCTAAAAGCAAGATTTTTTTAAATAGAAATTCAAAAACGAAAAATTCACACTTGCGTAAACTTACTTCCTATTCCAGTGAAACGTTCCTCGATAAGACATAGTACTAGTAAATCATTAGCTATTCATCATTTAAATTTCTGATCATTTCACAACATGGACAAGCATCACACAACTAGTGGCGATCAATGGGAATTCGACCAGCTTTACCGAACACTCGAAAACGGGAAGCTTCATTAGGTTATGCAAATGATGCAGCCAAGAAGCGAAAGACAAACCTCACTACACCCGAACCGTGTCAGCTTTCCATCCATAAAGTAGCAACCCGCTGTCATCTCTCTATCGGTAAGTTGAAATCTTCCACTAAAATGTTACTTCCCACAGCCAACCATTGGCACAGTAATTGAATTTTAATGATTTCAGACGGAGCCAGGACTAGCGGTAGCCGGAAGTTTATGTCTTGGGAGGAGTGAAGGAAGTAGCAAAATATTCCTTCGGTTTTACCGTGATTTGGGGTGAGCGATAACTATAGGATTCCATAGTGTCAAAAGAATCGTAGCACTAGTTATGCAAAAATTATTTTGGCTAAGAATGAGTTGAGTTAAGAAAGTGTACCGATCTGAAATTTTGTTATTATTTTTTCGTTGTTAATTAGAAAACAATCTAAACGGTAAATGCCCTACAGTAAGGTAGCAAGCCATGTTCTAGCCATGAGCTGCAAAGATTCCTAGTGTTACACTAATCGATTCTAATATTCAAAGCCACCTCCGTTCACAGTAACCAGCATTTCTTGAAGACCATGCCAGAAGCAAATGGAAACCGAAAAACCTACGTCGTGCCATATCTTCAACCACATCGAATTTAGGTATCAATTTTTGGTCGTTGAAAGCAAAGAAAGGAAAAAAAAGCATTTTATCACTGCCCTTACTTATCTCGCCCCCTCTCACTCACCCTGGTCTACCGATGCAAGCAGACCAATAAATTGAGCCCAATCAGGACGGCTTGTTTTGGTTCCGTTACCCGAATGATGGGCTCGTCGTTTGCTCACCCAGTGAAAAGACGATTACGATTTCGGTCGAACGTAATGGGATCTGATAAGTGGTACGAAATTTACACCACCGCCCTAAACGCAGCGGTTATCAGTTATGTCGGTAACGGTGTAAAGTCGGATGCTTCTTGAAATTATCGACCTTGCATCGCAATTACTCGGGCTGTAATGTTAGGGGAATGTCGATACCGAGAAATCCCATAAACCACGTTAGTAGATCCATTATGCCAGTTAGGTTTTGCACTTAAACGTTTGGAATCATTTGCGAATGCCGTAGATTTTCCGTTTGCTTAGATATCTGATTATATGAAAGTCGGTAAACGAAAATAGACTGGAGAGTAAATTTTCCATATTCAAAACTTTGGAAATAAAACTTTCTCAAGTTTCGACTCATCGAACTCTGCATACGTCAGAGACAGTAGTAAAGCATATTATAGTAGTATAGCACTTCAGTGCTGTTATAAAAGTTACTCAAGTTATGTAAACTTTACGTCTACTTAGCGATGCCAATTGTCATAAATCTGCCAATTTGTTTAAGCGTTCGGAACACACTTACCAATAAATTCGGTATTAAGTAACTTAGTCTAAGTTAAAATAAAAGTTCAAATAATAAGCTCGAGTGTCTAAACGGTCCAAGATTCTTCGATACAAAGATTTTCAATCAATTTCTTTCCGCAGACCTCCTCTTGTGTCTATTGCTCACGGTGTCTATGGCAGATGAAAAGCCTAATAACTTCGAAGCCAACATATGCAAAAATGTTTTTTTTAAACTAGTCGTTTTTTATCTCTCTTTCTCTCTCTCTCTCTCTCTTTCTCTTTCACACACACACATACATTGCTCAGCTCGATGAACTGTGTCGAATGATATAGAACACTTAGCCCTCTGGGCCAATTTTCACTAGTCAAGTGAATTGCATTTCAAGTGATTGCATAAACTTTTTATAAGAGAAGGCAATAAGTGTACTTTTATAGAAAAACATCGTTATCATGATTTTGCTATAACCCTAACAAGTAGATACAAATTTAATAACAGATTTATGAATTTACATTTTTTTCTCCTGAAAAATATTGATTTTATTGTGGCAACCCTGCACGCTATACGAAATTGAACAAAGCACGCTGTGAACGGAGCAAAGCCGCACGTACCGACGCGTACCAATTTTGCATCGTCATTTTGAATGACAATTTAAATGATTTGATACTCATGGCCCTATAATTTCGAAACCGGAAGTCGGACCAGGATGACCAGGATCAATTTGAATCATGATTCGTGAAAATCGAAATAAGTTCCGTTTTTTTTTGAGATTTTCTTCACTATTATCGGTGCTTTCGGAAGCGTAAATATATTCACTAACTTACAAGAATTTAGCAGTAAGTTTTATAAAAATGTGCACCTCGTTTCGTCATTGCTTGTGATAAAATACTCATGAAATTGAGTATTTCCACTAATCGCACTGTATTACCGGAACCGGAGGTCGGATTTGGATCAACTTTTCGAGGACTTTTTAAAGAATTTAGAGACCTTTAATTTGCATCTTAGTTTGTGAAAATCGATATTTCTGAGAAAATTGAATGCGCGTTTTTTTTTTTCATAAATTGCACATATTTCCTTGTAATTCCGGAACCGAAAATCGGATCCAAATGAAATTCAAGAAAATTTGTATGTGGCTATGAGTGTTTTGAGTATGTCAACAAATGAATACCGAAATATTAATATGATATTTCAAGAAACGAGTAGTATCAGGAATCAGAGCAAATTGGCTAAAATGGCACGTTCCCCTTGATATTTGGAGATTTGTGCCTTGCCATCGATTTGTTTTAAGCATCATTTTCCCGATATATAAGAGGGAAGGATTGAAAGGGTTGGACTAGGAGGATGGGAAAAATTGACGACACAAAAACACATAAAAGCAGAAGTAAATTCTGAACCTCTACGAGGTCCCGAACAGTCTGCTGTTAATAAAACCTCCAACCCCCGAGAGGATTTAGAGATCTTACAAAAACGACACCATTCTGCACTCCCGGAAGAATGCAGAACGATTCGCAGTATGTACGAGCAGAAGTAAATTCGGTACCCCCTAAAGGATGCCAAACAATCTGCTAAACCCTATTTAAGGTGAATACAGAAGGGATTCATTCACTCCAGGAAGAACGATGAACCCTTCTGACTATAGCTCCTTACCACATTGGGTGAGAAACGAGAGAATATCCTTCAATTTTAGCTCCGCATACACAGACTCAACCATGTATGGAGAACCAAAAACCCGGATCAATGCGGGACAGTTACATATCAGATGATATGAAGTACCATAATCGCATTCACACAAATCACACGAATAATACTCAGCACGTTGAATAGTAGCCATGTGATAATTGAGTTTGCAATGTCCAGTCAGAGCTCTGACCAGAATACTGCAATGATGCTTGGAAAAATGCAGTAGACACTTTTACATTTTCAGATTTAAATCTGGTAGAAATGCTTTTGTCTGAGCGCAAGTTTGCAAGCTGCGCCAGTAGCTGGCATGTTCGGATGCAGCCCAAGAACGAATCTTGTGCTTTATCCAACTAGTTGAAAGTGGTAAAGCTAGTTCAGGACCAACGAAATCATTCGTTGCACCAGCTCTAGCCAACTCATCAGCCCATTCATTTCCAGTAATACCAGAATGGCCGGGTACCCATAAGAAGTAAACAGCATTTGAAATGCTGAGGTCTTCAATTTGTGTTCGACATGCGATCACTAGATTCGACCGTGAGTCATTCGAACTGAGTACTTTTAAGGCTGCCTGACTGTCGGAACAAAAATAAATTCGCTTACCACAGATCCTCTGCTGAAGTGCCGATTGTACTCCACACAGAATCGCGTAGATTTCTGCTTGGAACACGGTACAGTATCTACCAAGTGAATGAGACTGCTCCAGCCTCATTTCACGACAGTAGACACCAGCACCAGCACGACCATTCAACAGAGAACCGTCCGTATAACAAACTATGTGTTCATCAAGTTGTCGTTCCAGACAACCAGACAACCATTCCTAACGAAGAGGATAGCTCACATTGAATGTTTTAAAAGGAAAACTGCATGTGAGAGTTAGGTCACTAGGAGCGAGTAAATACTCATCCCACGTAACCATTTAAGACCACAAGCGAGCGTGGCTGGTAGCATAATCTAATGGGTTACTGTTCCAAAGCCCTGTAACCCTAAGACGGTATGCACAAGATAATGTTTCTTGTTTTAGGAACACATGTAGTGGTTTAATACACAGTAGCGCCTCTAGTGCAGCAGTAGGAGTTGTCGTGAATGCTCCTGTCATCGCCATTAGGACCATCCTTTGGAGATGATTTAGCTTTGACTGAACTGTCGCGACTTCTCCTTTCTGCCACCATGCAAGACATCCATATGCCAAAATTGGTCTAACAATAGTTGTGTAGATCCAATGAATATATCTGGGTTTGAGTCCCCATGATTTTCCAAAAGCTCGTCTACATTGGCCGAAAGCCATGCAAGCTCTTTTAATTCTGAAGTCAATGTGAGCAGACCAATTCAGTTTTGAGTCAAGAATAACCCCGACGTATTTAACTTGTTCGACCACAGTGACCTCTGAACCAAAGAACTGCAACGGACGAGCTCCTGTGATTATCCTACGATGAGTGAAAAGCACCATTGATGTTTTGCCCGGATTTACAGATAATCCAACCTGACAACACCATTGTTCAACAGATCGCAGGGCTTGCTGCATTAAATCAAAGAGAGTGTTAATGCTTATACCGGTCATCAATATATGATAATCGTCGGCAAAACCATAAGTCGGAAATCCAAGGTTATTAAGTTTCCTTAACAAACCATCAGCGACTAGGTTCCATAAACGTGGGGATAGTACACCACCTTGAGGACACCCACGGACACTCAGCTTTCTAATCTCTGCTTGCCGAAGCGATGAACAAAGAAGTCGATTGCTAAGCATTGCGTGTATCCAATTTGTGATACTAGAAGGTATGCAATGACCACGGGCTGCTTCCAGAATTGAATTGAAAGACACGTTATCAAAGGCACCTTCAATATCTAGGAAAACTCCCAAGCAAGATTGCTTTTGTGAGCAAGCTTTTTCAATGTTGTACACAACATCATGTAACAGGGTTGTAGTGGACTTTCCACGCTGGTAAGCATGTTGCATTCCATGTAACGGATGCACGCCCAAACTAACATTCCTGATATAGTGATCTACTATGCGTTCCACTGTTTTAAGAAGAAATGAGCTTAGACTGATAGGGCTGAAACTCTTCGCTTCCTCATAAGTGTCGCGACCGCCTTTGGGAAAAAATTTGACAATTATTTCCTGCCAGGCTCTTGGAATATATCCTGTCGCAAGACTAAAAGTAAGTATTTTCTTCAAAACATGTTTGAAATGTTCATACCCTTTCTGCAGTAACACTGAGAAAACTCCATCCTTTCCAGGAGACTTGTACGGAGCAAAACTCTCAACTGCCCATTTGACCGATTCAATCGTCACAACGCTTCGAGCAAGGGCCCAAGAATCGTAACTACCTGAAAAAGTCTCGGGAAGAGCTGTCGGTGATGGATCCATACATCCTGGAAAGTGAGTGTTAAAAAGATAGTGAAGTACATCACCTTCATCAGACAAGTGTTCACCATCTGAAGTTCTTAAGAAACTGACATTAAAGTCCTTAGACTTCGAAAGTAACTTATTTAATCTGCTTGCCTCGTTGAGACTAGAGACATTTGTGCAGAGGCTTTTCCAACCACTTCGCTCAGACGATCGAAGAGCATTTTTGTAAGCCCTTCGAGCCGACACGAATGCCTCCGACCCATCTCTGCGTCGGTGGTTCCAAGCTCTTCTGCATAGTTTCCTTAGTCTAGCAAGTTCAGCATTCCACCAAGGAGTTCCTCTAGTAGCTCGCACAATCCGAAGTGGACAAGCCTCTTCATATGCTGCAACTATGAGTGAATTTGTCTCGTCGACAACATTTTCCAAATCAATTGGGGTTTCAATTGTTGGTTGGTACCCGTAAAATCTAGTCGCCAAGCCCTCTTCATAGAGGTCCCAGTTTGTAGATTTGGGATTACGATATGTGATAATATCAAATTTAACATTTGAATGATCAAAGAAGATGTACTTATGATCAGACAACGAAGGTTCGAGCTCATCGGAGACGAGCCAATTCACCAACTCATGCGCAATTCTATGAGAGCAGAGAGTTACGTCCAAAACCTCCTCTCTTCCAGCTCTCGCAAAAGTTGGACGGTTTCCTGCATTGACTATGTGCAGGTTTGTACTGCTCACAAATTCCATCATATCAGAGCCTCTCGAATTTATATCTGTGCTGCCCCAACTGATATGGTGAGCATTTATGTCACTGCCGATTACAAGCGATAAATCACTATTGCAGCAGTATGATACAACCTTTTTGAAGTCATCGCTTGGCGAAGGTTGGTTATGCGGCAAATATGCCGAACAATAGACATATTTCCTGTCTATGCCATCAGTAGTCATACCAACTGTGACAGCACAAATATCCCGAGTTGTGAGCTCCGATATGAGAGAAACATCGAGAGCACTATTTGCAAGTATGCATGCTCGAGGCATTTCACGTGGATTAGTCATACCGGTCTTGTTGAAGGCAAGAAAGACTGGGTTTAACAATTTTCCAACGTAGAAGTTTCCCTTTTGGAAATATGGTTCTTGAACCAAAGCTATAGAAGCTTTACCTTCTTGCAGAAGTCTGGATAGATTCATAGTTGCTGTACGTTTATGCTGAAGATTGATTTGTGCCACTCTAACCATTATCAATCAGAGTAACGAACACTCCACCTCCAGCACTTATCGTACAACAACTAGAAGAAACCAAATATATTGGCTTATAATCGCCTATAGCGAACCATGTAAGGATTTTTTTAAATGTTTTAATCATTTAAATCCCACCAGTTGCGAAGAAAGAAGTCGTCCACTGTGCCAGAGCTTCGCTTAACACAGTAAGGGAAAATCCCAAGATATTCCGTTCACGACTGCAATGTTTAACCTCCTGTAGCCATTCAGTCATCGGCACGGAAATACACCTTGACTTAGGAGTTCCTATTTTTGTGGCCTTTTACGACATGGAACAGGAAACCAGTGGATCAATTCTTGGTAAAAAAAATAATTCCGCCGGATGCCACACGGCTTACCTGTTTGGTGGACTTATATCACCGGTACAGGTGGACCGTAGCGTTATTCTTAGCCAGTTGGGAAACCGCTACCGACACTACACGGTTATCTAGGCTGCTCAGAGAGGGAAGTTGACATTGATGGTCAACTCCCATGGAAGGCCGAGCAGCCGGCTGACCGTTAATTTGCATCTTAGTTTGTGAAAATCGATATTTCTGAGAAAATTGAATGCGCGTTTTTTCATAAATTGCACATATTTCCTTGTAATTCCGGAACCGAAAATCGGATTCAAATGAAATTGAAGAAAATTTGTATGTGGCTATGAGTGTTTTGAGTATGTCAACAAATGAATACCGAAATATTAATATGATATTTCAAGAAACGAGTAGTAAGAAGTATATCGATAATAAGCTATCCACATATATTTGTATTGTACGCATGTATTTGTGATGGTTTTTTATGCTCAGATCACAGCATGCTGTGCGTTTGGTTGTCAGCTTTCGTTTGTTTACTTGTTTGTGCGGTTGAAATTCTGCGTTTTCAAAATGTCGCGTATTGAAAAGGAAGTGGAAATTAAGGTTTTGGACACATGGCTAAGTGAGAATGGTATTACTATGCGAAAACTGGCGAAGCGGTTTGGAATTCATCATGCCATCAACCATCATTAATAAGTTTGGGAAACACTATTCTTTGGATGAGCTACCAGGAAGAGGGAGAAAACCCGGTCTTCCAACCCGAAACTTGACCAGAAACTGGTATCTCTAATCATGAAGAACAAATCAATGTCAATACGTGATTTGGCCAAAAAAAAAACAGAAACGTGGGTCGGAATAATCCATCGTATCAAGAGGCGAAATCACCTGAAGACCTACAAGAAGTAGAAAATCTCGAAACAAAGTGTAGAACAGAAAAAGCGTACAGCAACAAGGGTCCGGAAATTGTATTCGCGGCTTTTGCAGTGTCCGGATGCATGCGTTTTGATGGACGATGAGACTTATGTAAAGGAGGACTCAAAAACCCTTCCGGGTCCACAATACTTTACTTTCGTCGTTGCGGAGGATGTGAGCGATATCTATCGATATGAGTGCTGAATCTATCGATATGAGTGTCTCCAGAAGAAATTTCTGCCTTTATATAAGAAGCATAGTACACCTCCACTGTTTTGGCCGGATTTAGCGTAGGCTTACTATGCCAAAATCACTCTCAATTGGCTTGCTGAAAAGGGTATAAATTTTGTTGAGAAAAATATCAATCCACCAAATTGCCCTCAGCTTCGAAGCATCGAAAGTTCCTGGGCAATCGTGAAAAGGGTCAAAAGTTCGAAATATCGTTGAGGAATAAATTAAATTTCATCCGGTTTTCCTTTTGCTCAATTTTAACCTCGTTCAATAAAGGATCAAATTTAAGTTTTAATAAAATATCGCTTTTTATCACAATATGAAAGACAAATTTGTGGATAGCCTATTTTCGATACACTCCTTAATATTTTTTTTAATAAATATTTGTTGAGATATGAATTAAATTTGAATTATTAAGATTTAAATTGGGTGTTCAGCCACAAGTGGTGACTTTTCAGCCCTATCATATACATGATTTGGTTATTACCATGAAGACATCATTTGCTTCCGCAATTCTGTGATTTTTGTGAAGGGAAAATTGTAAACCTACTTGTATATGGTAAAAAGGAACTTATATACTAACTTACTAACAAATACAAAGAGCGAATCGGTTGAATTGAAGATTGCATCGATCTTTGTCGGAATTTGCTTATGTGACAATATGGTATATCTAATGGTTATATATTTGTGAGTCTATGTAATTCATTTGTACTAAACCAACGGGTATCACTTAAGAACAAATGGATGGATTATATGATTCCTTTTTTGTTTGATTGGTTTCTACTCCCGCCGGATTCGTACATCATGGACACGGACTTTCAACACCTGCTTTCGAGAAAACCGTTTCCAAGAAAATTTAATTTTAATTAGTTGATTTTCTGATTTTAGTTAGTTATTTTTCGAGACAACTAAAAAAATCTTACTTTTGCTAATTTAGATTTTTTACTTCTAATTCCCTTAATAATAATAAAATATATTTTAGTTGAATTCGCCAATTAAACGTGCTGTCATTTGTTAGCTAAGGCACACTTCATTTCCATTCAACTATGTTGTTAGTTCAGTTAGAGAAATAAAACGTTGTTTTCAATCAACATAAATGGTTGAATTGGCTTCTGAAATTTGCAGCTATATGGCGCTCTGTCACCGAAAAAACGTTTACATCGTAATGACTACTAGTCACTACATGGCACACTTCTACCGAAAAAAATTTCAGTAGCGGTTATCTTTTCTATATTGGCAGGTATAAATACGATGTTGTATTGGAGAAAAAGACATAAGTGAAACAAAAACCGAGTAGAAGTAGTACACCGGACGGCGTAGCCCAGAAGGTTGGAAGATACAAAAAACATCATTTGACATATACAATTAGAGTGCAACATTCGAAACTCACTTCACTGTTCCGCGTAAAAACATTATTACACACTATGGCTTCAAATGCGCTCAAATTCTGAATAAATACACTTTCCACTAAGAGATTACATCTTTTTTACATATCGGTTTAGAAATTTATATATGGATATATCGTAACACCTGCGAAAAACATCAAAACAATTTGCAAGCAGTTTCAACAAGACTGTCCTTTTTAGCTTTTTAATGGATTGTTTTGCTTTGACACTTCTCAAGAGTTTTTTGCTAATAAACTTGTTAATAAACCCAATTTCATTTTTGTTTTCTTTGTGCTGTCTTTTAGCAGTGATGGAGACAGATTGATAGAACAAAATTTTCTGATTTTATTCACAAAATTAGTTGTCAATGAGAATTTTATGTTGGATTGAAATATTACTGGCGTTCAGTAAAAATAAGAGCTTTTTTCAGCAAAGTATGTTTTTTTTTTAATTTTAACTAATTTCATAGTTATTTTGGAAATTTTGTTGTTAAAAGAACTAATTCAAAAACAGTAATACGAATTAGGCGCAGAGCTAATTTCGGTCGTTCCGTGTAGTGTTTATATTTTCCCAAATGGGTCTCACTTACTTTGCTCAGCTTTTTTCAGTGGATTAAAACAGGTTTTCCAGTGTTTATGAACTGAGTTTGGTTGCGTCCATTACCAAAGGGCTCTTCGAAGAGCTTTCTGGTGTAGGAAAGTGTGCTGGGCAATAAAAACATTGGCCTGGTGGTATAACCATTCAGCATAAACTGTTATGCAGTGACGAGTCTCAGTCGAAACATGAAGAAGAGTAAATACGGTTATGTGGCCTAGGTACAAATAGGGAGTAACCCCTAAATTCCAAAGATCTTTCTATCATAAGCAAAGTTTTTATAACATTTTGAATGATCCCAGACAAAACATACGGTTTTACCAAATATGTTCCCTTAAGGACTTTTTTGAGTGATCCGGTGCAAAAGAAAATCCATTTGAATTAGCGCGAACTCATGTTTCTGATTACGATTCATCCACACTGGACGGTCAATTCAATTGATAGGAATAAGACCTCAGAAAGCTCCCGGTAAGCTCTTTACTAGAATAACCCAATAAGATGTTTCAAACAAAGAACTCAAATTTCCCGGGATTATCGGTTCGTTACGGCTTATATCATAATCAATACTAAACACCTCTCAAAAAAGGATAACTGCAAACAACAGTAATAACTGTTTTGATTAAACCCCTCACTCACAAATACTTTCCTATCCTACTTCAGGTCATCCGAGCCTCAACTCGTTGTGTGCCGGCTATAGGTAGTCCAGACACCGAGCTGCCATCCTGAATTCGTGCCATGAATTCTTGTCACGTGTCTGTACTTCATGGTTTCGGTTTTAACCTGGCTGATGACGGTCGGCCCGACCCGATACTACCGAGACGAATCGAACGTACCTGGATTGGGGAAACATATCACTTCCAGATGGGGCATTAAGGATTGATTGAATGTCAGTTCAGCTTCTGCTGAACCGAAGTGAGCGCAAACTATCGCACAGTCATTAGATTTGATTCGTGAAATGAAAAAGAAAAAAAATCCCCGGTGTGTTACAATTTTTCGGATCACACCACGGTTTTATGCTCTGGTGGTTTCGGGACTGCATTAAAATAAAGCACATTTCGGTCATGGTTAGTATCTCCGAAATGAGTTCAGGCGCTTTGGCGAATGGTTGGTCGTACTTAATAAACATTTTGATGACGAGAGAAGACTGTCTTTGCTTTCCGTCCTAACCAGCATTAAATTTATGGCCACTCATAAAAGGTTAATATTAAATCCGCTAGTGAATGCTTTTTTTGGCGGGACATTATTGCACCATTCCATTCCCTCTTATCTTTCGTCAACGTCACCCACCGATTGTTTATACAAGGGTTGAACATCGAAAGGGCATTATAGCGATACCACTTAGCGCAGGCACCTCCCGTTCTATTAAGGACTATTCACACATTTCAGTTCCGTGACGGTTCAGTGAAGGTGCCTTCAGTGCGCCGTCAGTGTTCTTTTTTTTTATCGGAACCCTTCCGTTCCGTTTCCGTGCTGTTTCCGTTCCGGCACAGCCAATGCAATGACATATCGACTTCAGCGAAAATAAAAAATATCGGTGACGACGAATTTGAGTTTGCCGGACGGACGCTACACTGACGACGAGCTGCACTGAAACGGCACGGTACCGGATAGGTGTGAATGCGCACATAGAAAACGAATGAAATAATATCAGTATCCGTGCACGGTGTCGTGCCGGCACTGAACCGGACCGGATATGTGTGAATAGTCCTTTAATCGGCCAACTGACAGACTCCCTTTCTACCGGAGTGATGTCCTGTCGTTTTTGCGGTGTGTTGTCGCATTTATGGTAAAACGACAAGCAGCAACACGTTCCACCAATAAAATCGATTTTGATTGCACTTTTGGAATCCTTCCGATACTCCGATAGGTCGGCGCATGGGATGGGAGTCGGGATTATTACTTGTCAGCTTCTGTTCGGAGGAGGTTTTGGCAGTACAATAATAGGGTGATTTTGCGCTATTTTAGGTGATGAATTTTTCTTTCCGGCGTTTTTTATCCAATGTTCAGCAAAAAAATACCGAGTGACTGCCGAACGTTAATTAAAAAAGAAACCACCACAATTTGTGCGTCGTCAGACAAAAATTCGCCAAACAACTTCATTATCCTGTTGCGTCAGAAATAAATGAAACGGCTTAATCGCCTAGGCTTGTTTGTACACTTTTTTCCGCGTTCTGGACGACGAATTTTCGCGCAAGAGTGGTTTATGATTTATTAACAATAACAGCAGTAAGAACGCCATTACTTTATCCTTTTATGAATAATGAAACCGGATTTAATATAATAAAATACCGACCGAGTGGAAGTAGCGAAACTGCTGAGGGAAATGCGATAAATACGCCTGCGTTATACCAATATCAAATATAGCACTTTTTGTCATATATTAAAAACGGTCATCAAGTAATTTTAATTGAATTTTTTCCTGGTGCCATTCATTGGTGACGATCACTTATTGGTGGGTAGCTTGAAAAATATTATTCATTTTAACGTCCTATTAATGACAGGTTTTCAATTTCAACCTGCATTCGTTTTTGTGATTAACGGATTTACCAAGCTCTACGATCCGTGGAAAATTTTTCTGCTGAGTAATAAACGTTGAGTCGTCCTTGACATCACTCTTCTGATTTAACTTTCCGACCAACAAAGCACGTGCCAGCAGTTTTTTTCGTCAAATTTCGAACCACACACGGATTGGTAATCGCGATTAAATCGCTTCAAATAAACATGTACAATCAAATGAAAAACAAAATGTCACAATTGTATCACAGTGCAGTAAAGATTCAGGTGCTAGAAAAGAAACAAAAAAAAAAGAATTCATTCCATACCGATTTCGCATGCCGGTTAGGAAGTCACAAGCGCGTGTAAAACTTTCACTCACCGTGTGAAGCAATAACCATCCGACGCGGTAAATCCGTTTAAAAATGCTTCAACGGCATCGAGTACAAGGCATAAACCGTGCCACCATAATATCGCACAGCCCACCACATTCCAAGTTCCGCTGGATTATGTTCCGTTTTATTGCACGTCTTAAGGACCTGGAGGCTTTACTTTTCTCTTCTAACCACCGGTGTGGTGCGGTGCGGCGGTTTTTCTTTTTATTTGTCTGCGGTGTTTGCCAAGCTTCCCGAGGTCCCCCAGCTCCTCCCATGCTCCACCGACCGGTTTTGTTCTTCTGGGATCTATCATCGGTTTCCAGGGCTTGTTTAGGATTTCACAATATGTACCAGTTTCTGCGGGCTGGATGGAAATCGTTGTTCAAAGCGAAATCCAACCGAACGCAAACTGCGGGATATGGAAATTGAAGTTGCATTTCATTACACGTTATCGTTCTGTATTCAGGTCTCGCGAGTGAATTTTAAGCGAGAAATTAAAAGACAATCTTCGAAACAACAAGAAGATAGATATTTATTGTTTCACTCTACGTGACTTGATTACGTTGATTACAACGTCGGTTCAACGCTTGAATGCACATTTAGTGGGGATTTAAAATTTTGTTCTGAACACTAGAGCTGCTATTTTTCCAGAACAACTTCGTTTATTGTTTGATGAGCTGTTCTGACTTATGTTATTAATTAATGGATATCATCAAATGAATATCTGACCGAAAAGAAGTGTGTTGTAAGATTTTTCAGGTGCGGAGAGGCTTCGTGCGTTAGCAAAGCGAAATTGTCAATGTTTCCCAGTTGTTGTTTGGCAGTGGATGTAACTGAAGCAGTAATTCGTCGTATTTGAGCAATTCTATACGAAATCAAAGGTCGATTTTTCCTAGTAGTTTTTTATTTGGTTCAAATTCTGCATATGCATTTTTTACGATAAAAAAAACCATTTCCATCATATGTTTGGATTTTTTTGGAATTTCCTGAAATATTCTAGGTAATTATAAGGACTATTTAAATAAACTTCTAGTCGCTTGGCGCTTTTAAAAAAAAAGACTTTTATTATAAAAATAACATTATACATTTGAATATCATACAAGTGAAGCAAAACTCATACAAACAGTCAACTAGTACGTGCGATTATCGATATTTGAAAGTATGGATAAAGCTTATAAGTTTTATTCGTATTCACGTCATCCAGTTATGTCTCTGATATTACCCTCCCGCCTTCTTTTTCAGCTCTCGCTTCTAGCTGTTCCCCTTCAAGCATACGCTTAGGTTTGGTTTTTGTTTGTCTTCTCCTCCAATGCTGCCTTTATTGGGGAAATATTCGTTCAATTTGCTGGAACGGTTTGTTGTTTTTCTCTTGCAAAAATAGTGTGAAAATTAAGTGTTACCTTTACATAGAAAGAAAATTTGTTGTTATTCTACGTGAAGTAGAAGTATTGTTCAGGTATGTGGTGTTAGTACAAAACACGTGCTTAATCCACCTAGCAGTGAGATGATACCTTTTTTTATCAATCCGCATGTGTTTTTTGCATGAATATTCTTCGGTGTTTCAGTTTTCATGACATTATTCTAATGTCCGTCGTTTTAAGTGGCAATTAGAGATTTTAATCACTCATTACTCTGTAATGTCGAAACTGCAAATCGGATCGAATTTGAATCTAGAAGTGTGATAATCGATTAAACATTCCATGATATGTCGAAGTAATTTCCACTTTCGAGTTTAGGGTAATTTAAGGTACTTCTAGAGCCGGTATTCAGGAACCAGCATAACCCGAACCGATCCGTTTGGCCATATGACGAATAAATTGCAATAGTTTTGAGTCCAACTTTAAAGCTTTTCGAATTGTCATCATCTATATCGCTTTGAATTTTAAAAATTCATCATCCTACAATTCCAGAATCGGAAGTCAGAATTGGATAAAATTGGATTTATTTAAATTTGAACTTTTGTTTCTGTAATTCGATTTGGCTCTTTTTGAGAAAACGATTGAGCTTTGAGAAACGATACGACACTGGAACCGGAATTCGAAATTCGGTGTACCCGAAGTCAGACAAATTCACCTGAGTAGCTGTATAGTTTACATTTGTTTCAAAATGTTTGAAAATCAGTGTAGACATCTTTGAGAAGTCGTAGTGCGAATTAAATCCGAATCGAAAACTCATTACCACCAAAAATGAAATAAGTTTATTTGGTTATCGACTATTCAAAACTGCTAACCCGATAAACCTGATTAATTTATTTGAAATAGACATTTTTATACTAATCACCCTGTATCTCCGAAACCGGAAGTAGGATCTGACTGAAAAATAAGATGTTTTATAGAATCTTTAAACTTTTCATTTGAATCTTAGATCGGTTCAGCCATCTACGAGAAAAATGAGTTACACAGTTTTAATTTCGTTTCACATATCATCCTGTAGTTCCGGAACCAGAGGTCGGAACCAAACATAATTCAGGAACCTTGTTTGGGAGTATACGAAACTTCAGAAATTCTCCAGTAGAACTAGTTTAACAGGGCTCCAACTCCTCATGTAAAAAATGGCTCAACAATGGACCTCTGTCTGCCGGGTTTGTTGAACGAAAAAAATGGCATTCGGTTCAACGGTCTGTTCCAAAATCGGCAAACGAAGGTCCCGTGTTGGCCTCCCGTTGAACGATTGATTCGACTTTAATTGGACCAATGATCCAACGTATTGGACCAATGAAGGACCACCGTTGAACGTTTTTTTCTAAGAGGGAACGAAGCGATTTTTTCAACAATTTTGAACAAGATGTTAAAAGTTCTCAAACTCAAACTTTTTCCCTAGTGACAATGATTTTTGAAAGCTTGTGTACTGTAATTGCAAAGAAAAGCCTAATCGAACTTTAGTGGATTGAATTGAATTTCACAACCCTTTCTCACAGAGAACAGACATCCAAGTAGAGATTTCAATGTGTGTAAGAAATTTAACGATTGTTTTAAAAAGCATTTTTCCAGAATTCAACTGTGTTCGTCTTCATGGTTCTACTTGTAATCTTAGAAAACCAGCCATAGTTGAAAAACGCAGAAACAGTTTTCTCCTTTACTGCTTGATGAATTTTGCAGAAAAAAAATCAGTTTATTTACAAAATTAGACCAAACAAACTGAGGGGCTGGGGTCCACTATGAGATTGATAGTACCTATTAGCTCTTTCCGGACAGCACCAGCCTAGATGCCGTGTGGAATGCGGCGGAAAAAAATGAACTAAGATAGATCCACTGGCTTCCATGTCGTAAAAGGCGACAATTGCAGGAGTCAGTTATCAGATATTTTAAATGTTTCATTCCTGATTACTCTATTTGACTAAATTATCTCTTCATTGAACCTATCAATTTCCGTCTAGCTTCGGAGACAAATGTTATTTGGAATGTTTTCTTCTTCCTTGATTGTCTTTTAGGATTATAAATTGAATGATAAAAATCAAATATTGCGCAATATCGTTGATATTACAAAGTTAATAACAGAGATAACATATATCGGTATATTGAATACATAGTAAAAAACGTGATTAATCCACCTAGCAGTGAGATGATACCTTTTTTTATCAATACGCATGTGTTTTTGCATGGATATTCTTAGGTGTTTTAGTTCTCATGACATTATTTTAATTATCGTCGTTTTAAACGGCAAAATGAGATTTTAATCACTCATTACCCTGTAAATTCGAATCTGCAAATCGTATCGAATTTCAATCTTAACGTGTGACAATCGATTGAACATTCCATTAGATGTCGAAGTAAGTTCCACTTTAGAGTTTTTCGTCATTATTTATGGTACTTCCAGAGCTGGTATTCAGGAAGCATAGCCCAAAATGATTCGAATGGCCATAAATTATTACGCCAAACAATTTACATGAAATTTATAAACTCATCATCTGTAATTCCAGAATCGGATAAAATTCACCGATTTTGTATGGGACCTTAAGTCCTGTAATATTTGTTTTTGAAGTTCGATTTGGTCTTTTTTGAGAAAATGATTAAGCTTTGAGAATCGATTCGATACTGGAACCGGAATTCTAAAATCGGTTTAGCCGAAATCAGTTAAATTCACCTGAGGAGTGTGTAGACATCTTTGAAAAATTGTAGTGGGAATTAAAATTTGGGGGTACATTCCGAATCCAAAAACGAATACCGCTCAAACTGAAATAAATTTATTTGGTAATCGACTATCCAAATCTGCAAACCCGATAAACCTGATTAATTTATGTGAAATGGACATTTTTATACTAATCACCCTGCATTTTCTAAACCAGAAGTCGGATCTGACTAAAAAGTAAGAGGTTTTATAGGATTTTAAGACCTCTCATTTGAATCATAGATGATTCTTAGATTTCATTTGAATCTTAGATCGGTTCAGCCATCTACGAGAAAAATTAATTGCATTATTTTAATTTCGTTTCACATATCATCCTGTGGTTCCGCAATCAGAAGTCGGATCCAAACGTAATTCAGGAACCTTGTTTGGGAGTATACTACTTTTCATATGAATCTGAGTTTGTAGAAAACGGTTTAACCATCTCCGAGAAAATTGAGTGAAATTATTTGTCACACACGCATTTGCTGATCTCGACGAACTGAGTCGTATGGTATATGGAAGTCATGTTCTTCCATCATTTATTGCTGTAAATAGTTTAAATCAATATAATTATGGAATTACTTCCAACTCGATAATGCTGGTATCATCTGGTTTTCATATGCCATATTCGAAAGATTATGTTGCCAAAAATGAACCGTGCTAAAATTGGTACGAGGCAAATTGTCATGAAAAAGGATGCTCTACACAGTCTTTTTGGTACTTAGAAACAATTATATGTAACAGTATAAAAAACCGTGTTTCATGTTGCTCCCAAGCATTGCTTTTTCATACAGCGCTCGAAATTCCTTCTACTGGAATAAGGCTTACACAAAAATATCGATATCTCCGTTAAAAATAGACGGATTTTAACAATCTATGGCTTGTTGGATAGGTATTACCGAGCGAAATCTAAGTCTGGAAACATATTCTGTTTTCAAGGTCAAATGAGACAGATACTGTCAAAAAACTGAACATTTTGACATAAAACTTCGTATAACTCAAAAAGTGAACATCCGATCTCAAAACCATTCAATAGCGTTCTGGGTGACGGGGAGACCTTTCATTTGCGACTAGTTTGATCAAAATCGGTCCAGCCATCTCTGAGATCACACACACAGAAATTTGCTCAGTTCGTCGAGCTGAATCGATTGGTATATGACATTCGGCCCTCCGGGCCTCGAAAAATGTTTCGAAAGTTTGAGCGAATTCTATACCTATTTTTTATATATATAAAAAAAGGTAAAAACACTTGATATTAATATTTCAAACAATAAATTAATATTTTTCTCGGTAGCCGGCTGCCCAGATCAACCAATA
Organism: Malaya genurostris; assembly: GCF_030247185.1. NCBI lineage: Eukaryota > Metazoa > Arthropoda > Insecta > Diptera > Culicidae > Malaya > Malaya genurostris. Next base: position 271,489,038 of record NC_080571.1, read on the forward strand.
TAACCAATTAACAATTTTAATAAATAATAAAAATAATAAAGCGGGAATGATAAAGAGTCAAGACGCGCGTGAAATCTGTTGACCTTTGATTGGTGATTTAAAATGATTTTATAACAACTGTTTAGAATATGTCAATGCAATGAATCAACTATTTTATCTAAATCCTATTCACTCGTTTATTTTGTATCACGTAATTTTATTTATAAAAAAAATAGAGAAGTTTTTATTCTTTAGGCGATAGTATTGCAAATTTTTCTTCAGTTTCCTCGAATAAGAGCTGTGAATCAAGACTTCCCGGGACTTAAATATAGGATATTGTTGAAACGTTTACTCGGGAAGTCAGCGAGTTTATTGGTGCATCCAAGCATCTTGAAACCGGAACATACTGAGTCGCGCGCGAATAATACCAATACTGAAATTTTTACTAACAAATATCCTTCTCCCGTGACAATTTTGGAGTGCGCAGTAGTATATACGGCCTCTAGTAACAACAAGTGTTGGACTAACATACCTTTCCATCCCTTAGACGATCTACGTTCGGGCCTGGCCGGTGCCGGTACTGATCAATGAATTCTGGGATTACCAGAAGATGTACATTGAAGGATGATTTACCAGTCCCAGGTCGGATCATTTAAAAACTCCCTGTACAATTTCAGCTAATCCCGATCAGTAACGCAGTAGCAACCAGGGGTGGTCGCTCAAGCTCAAGCTCAAGCTCCTCCAATGCTGCCTTTATTGGAGGATCGGTCAAAACTTGGATCAATTTGCGATTAACGACTTTGACGCTCCTCCGAATCAGTTCACACACTTGCCTTGTGGGAGGTTTAATGTCTTCAAAATGGTCTACATTTGCAGCAGATTCTATACTGATGGACGAGTTTTGTTCAGGTTTGAGTTAATCTGCGACAAATCCTGTCTTAAAAGCCTAATGCTAAAAGTTTTGATGGCATTTTATTCACAAATTATTGGGATCTTCTTTGTCATCGACAATATTCTACCTTTAAAAATTTATCTTTCAATTCTATTTGTTAATAGATTCAATTATTTACATTACTTTTTTCTCATGTATTGTTTTCCTTATAATCACCAATATTAGCATAATATCCCATTCCGTTCAAAATAAGGATAATATTTCACGAATATTGAAGTGTACATTATTCTAAGCTAAAATTACAACTCGGCCAGCCAACTCTGCACAAAACTCGGCCAACCTACACCAATAAATGTTTTTGAGAACAATCGCGATTAACAAAAAATGAAAGTAACGTTATACTGGGAACCGATATGTCATTTGGTACCGTTTTTAAAACCCTTTCCAATGGTACCACGTTTTTGTAAATCGGACGTAAATTGATCTGCGTTACACGTAATACTTTACCAAAACTGAAATTTACTCACCAGCACCAAAAAAAGAACAAACGTTCTCACGCAGAAACGATAACACAAAAATACCTCAAAAAAGGTCGATACATGAGGGACCTAATACTCCACCAAAAACACTATAGATGTGGCCATTGCGTATAACAACCTCTTCAGAAAAGTCACTCAATCAACCTGCCCCCTTCGGCCAACCAGCCACGGTATTCCCTACAGTCAAATTTTGAAAATGGAGAAATAATATTTCAAAAACATACATGTTTTCAGAATAATGAAAACTCTTGAAAAACATTAAACAATTTTTATATAATTTTCAACAAAATTAAATGAAAAAACGCTGTTTCCTATAAAAAAGGATGTAAATCAAAATTCTGCTATATGCTACCGTTCTCGAAATACAGCGACATGAAAAAAAAAACATTTCGTGTAATTTTTATTTTCGTAATGATTTTGGATGATTTTTGAATCATCCAAAAATAATATTGAAAATTTTCAATGAATTAATCTCGAGTATTGCCGTGTCCCCAATTGACAGAACAAATATTACCAACAGGTATTTTTTGTATGATAAGGAAAAGTATAACAACACACTTGCCCTATGAAAATAACAGGTGTGTTTATATAAGAGAACTGGAAAACATATTTTCTGATTCCTTACGAAAAAAATATGTTGCTTTTCTTATATATTGTATGCATTCTAATATTAGAAACAAAAAAAAACATGTCACAGAATGAATATTAGCTTTTGCTTAACAATTTACCGACTAATTTGAAGGGAAAAAAACCTTTCTCAATCCACCTAGTGGTGTGATAAAGTCCTATGAGATTTTTATCTTATTATAAAATAATTTCTAACAATAATTTCTGCTCATTTTTTAATTTGATTTTTGACTTTGAGAAGAGTGATGCTAATCTAAACCCTTCTTAGTTGAATTTCCATAGATGTTGAAAAATCACCATAGTACATGAAATTTCCGAAATCGAAAAATTTTTTTTATGCGGATAGTCTTAGAATTGCATGAAACGTCGAGATTTAGTGTCATCTCGAAAAAATTTTTTGCAGAAAATCGACTTTCTGAGACTAGAAAATAATCTCAAAAGCCCAGAAATTCGATTTAAAAAAAAAATTTCCGAGATGACACTAAATCTCGACGTTTCATGCACTTCTAAGACGTTTGACACAAAAAAAAATTTTGATTTCGGAAATCTCATGTATTCCGCCCTAAGGTAATTTTTCAAGATCGAACGTTTTCAAACCTTAACCGTTGGTAGCACCCCTTACTTATGTCCGATTTAGCACAAATTTTGCATGGGAACTTTTTTCGAGGTGCCTAAACTTTTAAGCAATAGCGCTCAAGGAAATTAGAGGTGATCAAAAATATTGGCGCCCTTATATACATTAGAGCAATACAAAACAACGCGTTTTGTCGGTTACGTCACTTATATTATAACGAATCTTAAATTTTTAGTCGCTCCTGATTCTTTATAATATATTAGAAATGGATGGATTGTTGCTTGTTCATTGTTCCAACGATGACTTTGAACAGCATCTTGAAGAACGAATGAATAATTCCCCGAAAAATCACAAATTACAACTACTTTTCCTTCAGTTTATGTTTTTTGTTTTATAAAGTCATGAGTAACAAGTTTTTCTAGTTTTTCTGTTGAATATGCTACAAAAACATCAACTAGTTTTGTTTAGATTTATAGATTGCATCGCTCAGTAGTCATCCATTGTTCAAATAGATCTGATTTACAATCTTCTGCTCAAGTTCCTCAAACAAGCTTTGCTCAAGAATTGAAGAAGTGGGGTATTTCTTGCATTCACAGAAATAGCAATCCTTTATTCTTACCAATGAATTGCACAGTAATTTTCGCAAAGTCACTCTACAATCAATTTGAAAGAAATACTTTAAGTCAACAATTTCATGAATTGTACAAACACACACATTATGACAACCTGAAGTATTAAGAAGTTTACAATGGTTTGGTTCTAACGCCGCAAATGTACTGAATAAAATTTAGTGTTTACTCACGGAAAGACCGAAATTAGCATTTTGGCGAATAAATTAGTTGATTTTCTGATTTTAGTTAGTTATTTTTTGAGACAACTAAAAAAATCTTACTTTTGCTAATTTAGATTTTTTAATTCTAATTCTCTTAATAATAATAAAATATTTGTTGAAATGGCTATTTTTTTTAGTTGAATTCACTAATTAAACGTGCTGTCATTTCTTAGCTAAGGCACGCTTCATATCCATTCAACTAATTTTTTAGTTGAATTAGAGAAATAAAACGTTGTTTTCAACCAACATAAATGGTTGAATTGGTTTCTGCAATTAGCAGCTATATGGGGCTCGTTAACACTGTAATGACTACTAGCCACTAGATGGCACACTACTACCGAAAAAAATTTCAGTCGCGATTATCTTTTCTATATTTGCAGGTATAAATACGACGTTGTATTGGAGAAAAAGACATAAGCGAAACATAAACTTCGTTTTGAAAAATTTTACTTCTAAATCGCTGCTTTCTTCATTCGACTTCGCGAAATCGACTCTCTCACTGAAAACTTTGAGCACTCGGAAAACAAAAACCGAATACAAGTAGTACACCGGACGGCGTAGCTCGGAATGAGAAGATACAAAAAAACATCATTTGACGTGTAAAATTAGAGTGCAACATTCGAAACTCACTTCACTGTTTCGCGTAAAAACATTATTACCCACAATCGCTTCAACTGCGCACAAATTATGAATAAATACACTTTCTACTAACAGTTTACGTCATTTTTACATATCGGTTCAGAAATTTATATAAGGATATATCGTAACACATGCGAAAAACATCTAAACAATTTGCGAGCAGTTTCAACAAGACTGTCCCTTTTAGCTTTTTAATGGATTGTTTTGCTTTGACACTGCTGTCCTTCAGTAATGACGGTGATAGATAAATAGAATCAAAGTTTCTGATTTTAATAACGAAATTAGTTGTCAATGAGAAGTTCGTGTTGGATTGAAATATTGCTGGTTTGTGTCCAGAATATTCGCCAACTAAACACATTCTCTAAAAATAAGAGTTTTTTTCAGCACAGTAAACTCTAAATTTTGACTAATTTTATAGTTATTTTGGAAATTTTGTTGTTAAGATCAACTAATTCAAAAACAGTAATACGAATTAGGCGCAGAGCTAATTTCGGTCGTTCCGTGCTGATTTCTTGGAATCACTGAAAAGTTTCTCTAAGACTTTGAAGTAAAAGCCCTATCTAAACTTGTTCACGTTCACTATTAGTTCTGATCAGTCGACAGCGATCGGGATACGATGAAAGCTCAAGCGAGTTCCGCCAGAGAAGGTTTCTTAGAGCAAATCCGTAAGTTCCATGTAAATTAATAAGGACTCTAAATTAGGCTAGCACTTTCCAGTATAGGATGAACCAAAGAACAAAATAACGCCTTCAAGCAATGCGGATCTTTGCAATAAAACCTAGTTGTATCAAGAAGTTTTCGAAGCCGGATGCAGCAATTGATAAAGCGAACTACAAGGTATAATTTTAAACTTGCAGGAAACTCAGAACAGCAAAACAGCATCGTTGGTGAACAGCAAGAACAAAAGTGATAAGTGATAAATTTGATAACGACACAGGAGCCGACCTTAATTCAAAGGACTCTACCCCATAAGTAAGAACGTAGTGCTTTTTGTTGAGAGGATGCTGAGACGAGTGAAGCCGCTGATGGTATATCTTCTAAATCATATTACTAATATTTCCCTATATTGCTGGCGAAGATGCCGCATATTTTTATACTTTTTTTTTTGCCCTCCACACTCCCCCGCACCAAAAAGCTCACATTAGGAGCCCTCTGGTTGCGGACACATACAGTCCTCAGCTTGGGGAAAAAAATTCTACTAACGAAAAAAAAACGCGATTTTATCAAGCTGAGGTTATTATAAAACGAAGAAGGCTAACTATTTGTACTAAGCAAGAGCTCCCAGTGGAATGTAAGATTCCTGTTAAGGGGCACTTAATATGTTAAAAAAAAAACTGTTCTAAAAATAATATTTATGTATTCGTCTATTGGAGCAGGAAAAATCCCCCTTGAGCTGACCGTTGAACCAGTACTTACTCAAAGGGCACAAAAACCTCCTCCTCTTTTTATATTTGATGAATAAGTTAAATGAAAGAATTAATAAATAAATTAATGAATAAGTAAATGAATGATTAAAGTAATGTAAAACGAAATTTATTTCATAAATGAACAAGTGAATGAATAAATGAATGCATAAATGAATGAATTAATGAATGAATAAATGAATGAATGAATGAATGAATAAATGAATGAATAAATGAATGAATAAATGAATGAATAAATGAATGAACAAACGAATGAATAAATGAATGAATAAATGAATGAATATATGAATGAATAAATGAATGAATGAAAAAATGAATTAATAAAATTTAAAAATTGAATACAAAACCGGTTAGAATGATAGTAACAGAGTAACAATACTTGGATACAATAATAAATCTTGAAAATAAGCACAGCACATTATTACGACAACAGAGGATACCTCTGACGGAAGCGATAAATAAAAAAGGGACTAAAAATACACACACACACACACATCCAAAAACCAGGACATACAACATACAAACCACAGCATGCGGCTGATACACCTACACAATATAATCAACTATCTTCGATTTTACATATTGTTTCATTTTAGTTTTAAACAAGTCAATATTCATGATTTGTTTCAGACTTATAGGTAGAGAATTATAGATAGTCGGACCGTAGAACGTTATCCGAGTTTGACCGAGATTTGTGGATACTCTAGTTCGCAGTAGTGAATTAGCTTGTCTGCTATTTCGCTGCCGTGCAATAACCGATAGAGGTGAATTGCTATGAACCCCTGGTTGGTATAGCGCCTTATGGACGAACATGATTGTTTGCATGTCTCTCAATGCCAGAATGGGCAAAATGCAGTGACTAGTGTTGGAATACAGTAAAGCTGTGGGATACAAATGAGGCAACTTAAAAATAGTTTTAAGGCATCTATTTTGCAATATCTGAATTTTTTTCAATCTGGACTTAGGTGCATGACCCCAAACGATTATTAGATACTGAATGTGAGAATGAATACAAGCAAAGTAGAAACTCAATAAAGCTCTCCTTGGAACAAAATAGCTAACTTTGCGCAATGCGCCGGATAGTGCGGATAATTTTTTTTTTCGATAGCCTTTATATGTACATCCCAAGAAAGAGTTGAATCGAGATGTATACCTAGGTATTTGAAATCGTTTACTTTTTCTATTGCAATTGTCTCAAGACATGGATGAGGATGATTTGGTAGTTTTTTTCTCGGGGAATGAAACACCATGTATTTCGTTTTTAATAAGTTCAAAGACAACAAATTTGCGTTGAAATATTTAGATAGGATCCGGAGGTCGTACTCAATCAACGGGATTAATGTTTGTACGTCCTTGTACGGATAGAACAGTGCAGTATCGTCAGCAAATAACCTAGGTACACCTTTTAGATTCAAATTCTCAATATCGTTAATATAAATTAAAAATAACAATGGTCCTATGTTACTACCTTGAGGTACTCCTACACTAATGGAGCGATATGAACAAGATGAATGACCAATAGATACGAACTGTTTTCGGTTGGATAAATAGCTTTTGACTATGTCATTTGCCACCCCTCTAATCCCGTATCGATCCAGTTTTTCTAAAAGGATTTTGTGATCTAATGTGTCAAAAGCCTTTCGGAGATCCAAGAACAATGCACCAACAATTTGTTTGGAATCAATATCACCAATGAGACAATCAACCAGCTCAGCAATAGCTGTTGTTGTACTACATCCAGATCTAAAACCGTATTGGAATCGATATAAGATATTATTAGAATTTAGGAACTCGAGCATTCTGTTCACGAGAAGTTTCTCCAAGATTTTATTGAAAATCGATAAAGTAGAGATTGGACGGTAGTTGCAAGGATCGCACTTATTTCCGGTCTTGAAAATGGGTGCTACACGGGCTATTTTTAGGCAATCAGGATAAACACCAGTTATTAAAATTTTGTTAAATATTTGAGCTAAAATTGTTGAGAAGGAGCGAGGATTACTTTTCAGAAGCTTTGCAGAAATATTGTCATAACTATTACATTTGCTGGAATCAAGTTCGTTAATTATAACAATGACTTCATTTTCAGTGGCTGGACGTAGAAAAATTGAATTTGTGACAGAATAAACATTTTCAATAGGATTTGAAGTGTTCAAGTTCGAAATTTCGTCAGCTAGAGAGGCGCCAATACTTGAAAAATAATCGTTGAATGTTTCACATACTTCCAATTCGCTTTTTGTTTTTGTTCCATTTATTACTAGTTTTATTTGCTCTTTTGATTTAATGCGACCCATAATTAAATTAACATTTTTCCAAAGTCTAGAATGACATGTAGTATTCAGAAGATTTTCGTAATATAATTTCTTGTTTGACCTTTTCACTATGTCAACTTTCCTGGAGACGTGTTTCAGTAATCCTAGAAGGTTGAGATCAGTTGGTTTTTTTCTTACTTTTTTGAGATAATTGGATTTAAGCTGTAGTAGTTTCCAAAGATCGTACGACATCCAAGGACAGTATTCACGTTTCACATTAATTGCTTTGGTATAAGTCTTAGTACACTGCAATAACATTGAGTTATATGTTGATATGATGTTCGAAATGACGTCTTCGACATCATCTATGGACAATAAACTGTCAATATATTGATTGAAAATTCTATTGAGCTTGCTGTGATCAACTAGTTTTTTTGTTAGTACCTGTTTTTGTCTATTTCCATTCAACTTTATTGACGATATAATTTGAAGATGATCGCTTAAATTCGTAAAGATGGTATCGTTACGTAAAAGAGCGGCATCATCGGTTTTGCAAATAAAATGATCGAGAACGTTTCCACTAGATGGTCGAGTCGGGATGGTATTAGTGCATATAAATCCATAGGACTCGAGTAGGCTACAATATCGCGATACAATGTTATTACTTGGTAAATTCATAGGAACGTTAGTATCTCCTATTATGTAACATGGTTTGTTCTTTTTGACATTTGAAAGCCAGGATTCTAACATATCATGAAATCGATTGAAATCAAAAACAGGAGGTCTGTAAACGCCTATAATGTCAGAACAGTGCCCATTAATGTTAATCTCAATTTGGATGGTATGTAGACCATCAATAACCTTATTTTTTAATATGTTATGCTCTATATTTTCCTTAACGAACACTGCTAGCCCACCGTGGGAACTATCTCTACAAGAAAATGTAGCCGAATAACCCGGAATTCCGTAAATTGATGTACTACCCTTTCTGAGCCATGTTTCACCGTTGACGATGATATCTATCGTTAAATCGCATTGAGCCAAAAAGTATTTTATATTATCAAATTTGTACAGATCATTCATACCTCGGATATTCCATTGGACTATCCTCAAGCATTTCTCGCTTTTATTATTACACCGTAAATTAAAATCGTATATATTATCATGATATGTATTGACAATACCTTCCATTACAGAAAAAAAATATAACATCACGTTCAACTGAAGAAATACAATACATTTTATTGCAGTGAGTTCGCATTTCTTTTTCTCTTGGGTGAGGGAGAACCAATCGAGACAGAAGTATTCAACAGACGAGTAATCAAACGGTTCAAATCTTCTCTATTCCTTACAAGCTCGGGTTTTGAATGCTCGTCCTTTTTTACTAATATTACCCCTCCTTTACCAGACCAAATATACTTAATGTTGAGAGCTTCCTGGGATTCTCGTAATTCTTTTAAAATCTCCAGCGCCAGCGGTGTCAATTCGTCGCGAATCGAAACGGTAGTGGGTCTTCCATTCAGTAGCAATGACTTATTGATCGACGTTGATTGGAGTTTCTTTTTGTTTAAGACTTCATCTTTAATGACTGAATTTTTGAAAACGATTCTGATTGGGATTAGCGGACTAATTGGTTTGTTTGATTGGAAAATTCTAGTGGCAGATAGAACGGAGTCTGATTCTAGCGACACGCCGATAGATTCTAATGTCTTTATTGTTAACTCACAAACATTTTCGTTAGGAAGCACGGGTATGCCGAACAACATTGCATTGCTACTGACTGCTTTTTTATCTGACTTATCGACATTAAGTTCCAATTTGTTAACCACCCCGCTAAGGCTAGCATTGGATTTCTTCAAGGATACGATCTCCTGTTTCAAGTTTTCATTCTCACATTTCAGTTCATTGAAATCTGTTACGATGTCATCGAACTTTGAAGATAAAAATTCTTGGGATGCTTCTATTGCCGTTGTTAGCTGTTTTACTTCCAACCTAACACTGTTCATCTCGTTAACCACCGCGCTCGAGACGGATTTTTTTAACTCTGCAGCAAGTTCGGCTACCATTGAAGAGTTATTGTTCTTCATGTCCATTATACGCTGATATGTAGTAGAACAATCAGCGGAACAAAAAAACGGCATTTCGCAGGTACGTCTAACCGCATTACCTATGATATTGCGGCATTTGAAGTGCGCACTAGAAAAACAATATAGGCATGTTACCAATTTGTTTTGGTCATTCTCCTTCTTTTTACATACGACACAATAAACGTCTTCATCTGCCATCATTGTTTTGCATGTAAATCGAAGATAGCCGATTTATTAAAGTAGGGAAAATTTTTTAAGTTATATCTATATGGGTCTGAATGCAAAGCCTTAATGAAACTGGGGTGTTTATGTCGTTCAATCTCAAATAAATTGTTGCAATATGACAGTCGGACAAGGTATAGTGTTGGTAGTAGTAGTAGTAGTGACCGCACGATACAAGGAATGAAATTTAATCAACGATTGAGACTTAGAACGCAAATATCTGCATTATCATGCCATGCAGACTAAACACTCGTACACTACTTCGATACTATTTAGTCAAGTCTTACTTAAGTCTTAGAATTGCATGAAACGACGAGATTTAGTATCATCTCGAAAAAAAAAATTTCAAAAAATCGACTTTCTGAGACTTGAAAATAATCTCAAAATCCCAGAAAGTCGATTTTTTTAAAAATGAATTTATTTTTAGATGATAATAGCTTTCAAACGAGCATAGGTTTGTGAAAATCGATTCAGCCATCTCTGATAAAATCGAGCGCGTTTAAATATCTTCGAAACATGTACACACACATACATACAAACACACACAGACATTTTCCGATCTCGTAGAACTGAGTCGAATGGTATATAGCACTATGGGTCTCCGAGGCTCCGTTCGAAAGTCGGTTTTTCAGCAATTCTAATACCTTTTTATACAGAAAGGCAAAAAATCTCTCATTTGTGATGGAATTGCTACTTTTTGACTGAACTGCCGCGACTTCTCCTTTCTGCCACCATACAAGACATCCATATGCTAAAATTGGTCTAACGATAGTTGTGTAGATCCAATGAATGTATCTGGGTTTGAGTCCCCATGATTTTCCAAAAGCTCGTCTGCATTGGCCGAAAGCCATGCAAGCTCTTTTAATCCTGAAGACAATGTGAGCAGACCAATTCCAATTTGAATCACGAAAAACCCCGACGTATTTAACTTGATCAACCACAGTGACCTCTGAACCGAAGAACTGTAACGGGCGAGCTCCTGTGATTATCCTACGACGAGTGGAAAGCACCATTGATGTTTGCCCGGATTTACAGATAATCCAACCTGAACAGATCGCAGGGCTTGCGATCAACGACTAGGTTCCATAAAAGTGGGGATAGTACACCACCTTGAGGACACCCACAGACACTTAGAAGTCGATTGCTAAACATTGCGTGTATCCAGTAAGGGAAAAACCCAAGATCTTTCGTTCACGACTATGATGATAATGCTTTTCTATTGTCATTCCAACAGCCTCACTAAACATACTTTTTTTCATTAAAATAATTTCTGACACAAACTCGGATTGAGAATGTCTTACAAAAAAAATTAAGATTGATTCGCTTAGCTCAGAAAAGTCTGCTCCAGTGCTCAGTATCTGCAATATTACATTTGAACTTGATCATTGGCCACTTTCTGAAAAAAAAATGCATGTAGAAAAAAAGTGATTTGTCGGTTAGGTCACTTATACTATTATATCTCCGGAACGGGAAGTGAGACAGCCAACTGATCTTCAAAATTGATGCATAATTAAAAATCGCTTTCAAAGGAGCCTGAGTTTGTTCAAATTGATCCACCCATCTGCAAGAAAATCGAGCGGAGGAACAAAATGCGTTTTGTGGGTTATGTCACTTATACCATTATATGTCCGGATGGAACGACCAATTGAATTCAAAATTGATTCACAACTCAATATTAGCATACCAAAATAAGTTTGTTATAATCGGTTCCACCATCTCCGGAAAATAGAGCGTAGAGAAAAATCACAGATTTGTACCATTTCATGGCTTCTCATCATTTTCCTGATAAGAACGGAAGAGTGGAATTGTGTATTTGATGAGGTGAAAAAACAGCACAAAACCAACTCGTTCTGTAATCACCAAAGTGCTCTGCAGGTGGCGAAATGCACATCTATTAAAACCTTCAACTTTCGAAAGGATTTACAGATTTTATAAAAGCGACACTATTCTGTGTTCTTGGAAAAATGCAGAACGATTCGCAACATTTATGAGTAGAAGTAAATTCAGTACTCCATATAGGATGCCAAACAATCTGTTAAAACCGTTTTAAGACCAATACAGCAAGAACCGTGATGAACCCCTCCGGCTCTTGCAAAAAGATGTTTTCAACGATTTTTATTATGCAAAATCCGCATGCGGCTTTTGCACTCACTGTTTTTATCCGATTTTTGTATTTTCCTAATTTAGTTGCACCCATCCGATTTCTGTATTTATTCATTCATGTGTATATATGTATATGGCATTCTCTGCAAATTGTATTTCCGAAAAATCGCTTTACTTTCAGAAATATTTGTAACGATGCAAAATATTCAGTCGATGAAAATGAATATTTTTAACTCAATAAATCAATGTATGGAAGACTGTTTCCAGCAGTTCCCAAAAGTCATTGGGAACCAGGTATAGATTTTTCGCATGGTTAATCTGTTTTAACGATCACTTTGAACAATCCGCTCCTGTCTAAATTTTACCTTTCTGTTTTAAATCAAAATTGAATAAGTTTGTCATCTTCGTTTAAAAATCATAACATGACTTTTCTAAAGAATGCCACCACCAAAAAAAAAACGGAAATGGAAATAGTAAAATCCAATCCTTTCTGTATCTTAAACAAGCACCAACTGTCCGCATACCGTGAACGACAATTCAATTTACATGACAATTCTGCTCTGGCGAGTGGAATAAGGAAGCAGAAAATGTATGACTCCGTGTGCAGCATGCCACCCCCTTTCTGCATCGTAGCTGACAGCCACTCACCGTAGTAATCACCGCAAAGATAGTGATGTAGTTTGCCACTTTCTACCTCCCTCTCTCTCTCTCGCTGTTCCTTTAGTTCAAGCGTCTCCTTTCAATCGTAAACAAAAATTCAACATCAGCAGTCTTGCCCGTCACAGGAAATGTGAAGCATACCTGTGCCATGGTTGGGTAAATTTTCATTATCCGCTGGAGGAAAACTACCAGATTCGGATGATTTCTTTCTCCACCGTTTCGGTAAAATAGATGGCAGTCATCGTGACAGTTCTGTTGTTGATTTTCTGGGGAAGAGTGACTCAGTGATCATCCGGACCACATTTGCATGGTGTTGTTAGCGCAGTTTCCGTGTGGAACTTTTGCAAAATCCAACGACAAGCAGGAAGGCTTGATTTCCCGAAAGTTCAACCCACTTCCAATAACGACGTTTTCTGATTAGATCCGAATATTCCGATTGAGGCACCCTATTATACTGGCAACATCACTAAGATGAGAAATAACGGCGTGAAAGGATTCAGAAAAAAATGCATGCTCAGGATGGTATATTTCCTGTCTGCCACTGCTTCACAATGACACATTTACGTCTACTTTCGGTACCATTCTCCTGTTATCAGAGAGAACCCTTTAATGCCCAACCAAATAATGACTTCAGTAAACCACCGATGTGGTGTGGTTGTTACGTATCCTATGACCTATCCAGGAGTAAGCAGAACACCATTGAGACTTTTTAGACGTTAGTTTTTATCACCGGAAACTTGGGCTTAGTAAGGTTATAATAGATTTTAGAAAAAAAAGTTTCTCTTTTCTACGCTAGACACATTTCATTGTCAGTAGTTCGACTTCCCTGTGGCTGACTTTTTTTCTTTCTACTTTGTATGCTGTTAACTTTAGTGGAAATTATTTACTGTTTGCTTCAACCGCTAGGCTACAGGTAAAAAACAAGTTTTTGTCACTTTTGAACTAAGGTAAAAGAAATTCATGACTGGGTATTCAAAGTGCAGCAGATTTCGTGAAAGGAGCCGGTTTCGGCCCATTTTGAAGGATTTTTTTTTCGTTTTACACAGTTGTACTTCAGCAACGACCCTGATTTCTTTTTGACACAAATTGAAATGCATTTCAAATAGAAATGTTCAACGATGATTTAGTAAGTGCCAATGTTTCTTTCAACAAAACTCTGTTATAGTAGTTGTGAAACCCGCCCCGTTGTATAGGACTAGGATAACAGTTTCGTTGCAGGCCCGTACCCAAGATTTCGTTAATTCTGATAGTTCTAGGTTCGGCTAACGACTCCAATTAGGCTAAAACCGGAGATACAAATAGTTCTAGGTGCATCTTCAGTACCTTTTGTTTCTAAGAAGCGTGAGGGCAGATTCAAAAGTACAAAGCTGTTAAAAGAATTTACGATTTTTCGCATAGAAATTTAGGTAGAGAGTCACATATTTAGGATGGGACTATGAGAGTTTGAAGCAAAATGTTCTACGAGTTTAATGGAAAGATCGATTTTTACCTTTCTCTTACTTAATATAGTTCTATTATCCGTACTCCGCATTCGACCTCCGATTCCGGAATTACAGAGTGATCAATGTTGAAACCTTCCATTTCACGAGTGTATTTCAATAAGTGGCGATGTAGACAAGAGCAAGCAGTTTGAAACTATTCAGTAAGCGATTCTATTTTGCCTTTTTCATGATTATTTGTCGAACATATTTATTGTAAATATCGCTGTTCTGAAAGCGATCAAAAATTTTGAAACAGAACTCACATCGTTTTCTCTTAAATGATACTAAGCCATTTCGCAAAAAGGATCATTTCGCCCAAAGTGTAATGATTTTTCCACCGGAAATATCGTACAGAACTTATTGGGCCGTATGAATAAAATGTAGTAAAGTCTGTTGTTTGTAGTATCTTCTCAAAAACAAAGTCCACAGAGTATAACGCGGTTTGGTATGAATAAAAATCAAGTTCGAACATGTAGTTAATGCTACTTCCGAATTTAAGCATTTACTGCATCTACACTGTAAAAATGCCACTTTTTTAATTTCTGTACTTCACTTTATCAGCAAACACACGAGTAGCAACCTCTAGAGCTACCTACCGAAAACTTGTAGTAAATACTACAGTTTGTAGCATGTTTTGACAGGAACGTGATCCGCACTTAGCATTTACTACCGAAATTCAAGCATGCTACGTTTTTTTCATACGGCCCATTATCTTTACGTTTCGTCTTCAACTCACCAGTGCATAACAGTTTATTTTGAATTGCTATGCCACCTGCAGTTCAACATAAATCGCTAGGAAGACATGAGGTTATTGCTATTTGCAATACACTTATAATTAGCATCGAACTGCTAAGTCCTTCCTGACGTGCCGAACGAAAACAAAAACTCTTTAATTATAAGTCCTTTAACGACTGGTTTTGGATTGTTGTATTGTAATGAACGGCTTTTCTCAGTCTAAAAAAGTTCAAGGTCAAAAGTTCAACAAACGAGATCGACAAAGACGACAAGACTTAGTGAGTTCCCGAAATGCATTTATTACTATTTCAATTAGCACTAGCCTCATAATGGTTATCCTACTTTGCATCCCAAAAATGTTATTAAATGAACGAAAACCTTTTCTATAATTTATGATAAAATAAACATGTAAATAGTATTTGCCAAACCAGTCGAAGAAAGTGCTCGATTTCGTCAGGGGCCAGGGCCCATACCCGATCAGATGGTAATAACAAAATTATAACAACTGGAGTAATTTATTTCAAAAATATTTTGCAACAATTTTTTTTAATTTAAAAGATATTTTATTCAGGCCTATTTGCGTACAAGCTTTACGTAGCCGATTTAGCTGAGTTTTTAGATAAAATTTGTTTTGTATTGGATCTCGTTGTCACCCTTTTTCTAGGGGGAGAGGAGCTTCCATTTTCCTCCTGCGAGGATTGAGGGGCAGTTTGTTCGCGGTTCGTCTCGTCATTAATTGCCGCATCGGTGGTATTGTTGTTGATTTCGTTGCTAGTTGCTGTAGATGCGCCTTGTTGTACATTCGTTGCATTTGCTGGTTGGTTGGATGGTAAGTTGTTAACTGCAGCTAGTGTACTTTGTTCTATAGGGGATACGTTGGATGGTTTCGTTGAAGGGGATGCTCCACTGTTGTTGGTGACTGTTACAGATGTACTGGGGTTGCTGGGGTTGGTGTGAAAGAAGCACCGTTGTCCTTCGGTGTAGTTGTCTCCTTGTCCAGTTCATCACATGGCTTACCGTAGTGGACAGCTTTTTGGCAATATTGACATGTGACCATCTGATTGTCATAGGCAACAAGTGATTTGCACGAGATTCTTGTATCCTGACCAAATGTCACATATGAAGGTATAGGCCTCCTCAAGCGCATGCGTAACAAACGTACGCCATTTAGAATACCGGGGAAAAAATTCTTCCACTTTTCTTTTTCGATAGAGAGAATCTCTCCGTATTGGGACATAGTTTTGCGAATATAATGATCGATGACGCATGAGGGAAGATCATGCACACGCACTTCTATAGCACTATCTTCCATATATACTGGAATGTTGTACTTAATGTTGTCGTGCTGCACATAATGGACATTATTATTGTCTTTTGCGAATTGAATTGCATCCAACTCTTTATAGAACTGGATATAAACAACATTATTTGTCTTATTGAATTAATGTAAATGCACACGTTTAATGACAAGATGCATTTGCTTCTTAAGCAAACCTTCAAGTTCTCGTATCGAAGGTGGAATTTTTCACTGTCTGAAGTCAACAACAATTGTATTCTTTCGTGTCGGCGGTAGCTTTTGTTCGTTTGATTCACTTATTTCGAGGTCGTTCTATTGTTCACTACACAACACTTCTTCTGTCCCGAACATAAGCAGCTCAGTTTCATCGACTGACTTGGATGAGATGAGAAAGCGAACTGATGTAACAAATTTTGAAAAATTTTTGGCTGGTAAGCTGTTAAAATAACAAAAATCATAACAAAAAAGACTCTGGCGGGAACAAAATCGTAACAGATTTTGAAACGTTTGCATCACAATTATTATTGAATTTGATATAACTACAGTAGTCTGAAAGCAGAAATTTATAACAATAGTTGTAATAAATTAGATAGCAAATTTAACATAGAAAAGCTATATCACAGCCAACTGTTAGCGTCGTTTAAATCCTAAATTGTTGAATGATTTTTTTTATTAAATGAATAATTTATTTAGTGATCTGGTTTCTTATTTTAGTTTTTTGAAATTATGATCATTATATTTCGATATGAAGCAACGGAAGAACTCATTTTTCCAATTAATGAGCTTTATCATGAGTCTTGCAAATGAAAATAAAACAGTATAACTGATTTTGTTATTATATAGTTAGCATAAGTTTTAACTTTCAACTGTTCTCATTTGTTAAATATCTCAAAATAACACAAATTGTTATACATATCAACTGTTGATATACTTGTGTTATGATTTTGTTATGTGCATCTGATCGGGTACACCACCTCTCCCCTAGGTACGTGCCTGTTTCGTTGGTTATGTGTGGCTTAGTTAAACAGTTTAATACCTCTGTAAACAATTATCTATGTAGGAGGTTAACAATACTTGTCGAGGTACTAAACTAGATGAGTTAATGATTACTACTAATAAAATACATATTTTCTTAGAATGTATTAGGTGTACAACTTTGCTTCCTCCGTTTTCCGATAGGTTACTGTACCGGCTGACGCTGGTTAAAATACATAGATGATAATGCCTTTAAAGTGAGTGTGTACAGTGCCTAACGAATTGTCATCGCCGTTTCAGTGACAGTTGTTCTTGTTTTCGTATTATTCACGCTCGAAAATGTCTGTTTATGTGCCCAATTCTCGCAATTTGCGGGAAGTTTTACTTTTCGATGTCGAAGACAAACATGATGATAAAACCTTCAAGATGAATAACAATTTACTACGAGCTCTTAAAACCCGGTGAAACCATCACAGGATATCGCTACCGAACGCAACTGAAGCGCCTTAGTCGCGCGCTAAAAGAAAAGCGGCCACAGTATCAAGAGCGACATGGCAAAGTCATCCTCCAACACGACAATGCTCGGCCTCATGTCGCAAAAGTGGTCAAAAAGTACCTGGAAACGCTGAAATGGGAAGTCTTACCCCACCCGCCGTATTCCCCAGATGTCGCCCCATCTGACTTCCACCTATTCCGTTCGATGGCACAGATCAACATTTTCAAACCTTCGAAGAGTTGGAAAAATGGATTGCTTCATGGATAGCGTCAAAAAAGGACTCCTTTTTTCGAGCCGGGATCCGAAAATTTGCGGAAAGATGGGAGAAAGTTGTCGCTAGCGACGGACAATACTTTGAATAATACATCTGTAAGCACTTTTTCGCAATAAAGCTTTAAAATTTGGAAAAAAACGGCGGAAGCAAAGTTGTACACCTGATCTGTTCGTTCACGTAGTTCCAAAAGTACTTAAAGATTTTTTGGATGCAACGTTGAAACGCGCAAAAAAGCGATTTGTTCAGACGTTTGTAGCGATTATTGAGATGAACATAATGTGATTAGAGAAGTATTGAAGGTCGTTTAGCGAATTTTTTAGCGCTGATCGTTTGGCAGTTTTGTAACGTTTTAAAGTAGGATTCGACCAAGGGTGGATGAACAGATTTACGACATATTTTTAAGGTCCTTAATAGAGCAGCAGAATTACTATCTTTATCAGAAAGTAAATAGTTCCAATTCAGGCTCAGAAATAATGATTCATAGTGGCGAAATCACCCTTCTTGAAATCGTATTAGATTTCCTCAGTGACTGCTTCAAAGACAACTGCAGTCGCTGAGGAAGGGTGATTTCGCCACTATGAATCATTATTTCTTAACCTGAATTGGAACTATTTACTTTCTGATAATGATAGTAATTCTGCTGTTCTATTAAGGACCTTAAAAATATGTCGTAAATCTCTTCATCCACCCTTGGTCGAATCCTACTTTAAAACGTTACAAAACTGCCAAACAATCAGCGCTAAAAAAATCGCTAAACGACCTTCAATACTTCTCTAATCACATTATGTTCATCTCAATAATCGCTACAAACGCCTGAACAAATCGCTTTTTTGCGCGTTTCAACGTTGCATCCAAAAAATCTTTAAGTACTTTTGGAACTACGTGAACGAACAGAGGGAGAATCAATGAGACTCGACGGCATTAAAGCATCTACCACGCTTGGAATTTGCGATTTGTTTCGAAAACATTTTAGTAATGTTTTCTCTGATGAACATCTAACTGATCAATGAATATCTCTTGCGGCGAATAATGTCCCTCTTCGTTCTCCAATTGGATGTCATCCTATTATCTCAACTGCTACTGTGAGCTCAGCATGTGCCAAATTAAAACGGTCTGGACCCGATGGAATCCCATCTGTGATAATAAAAAACTGGGTTATTAGTTCCACTATCCATTATATCCAACTGCTCCTTACGTTCAGGAACTTTTCCTGAAATATGGAAGAAATCCTATGTGTTTCCTGTTTATAAAAAAGGAAACAAGTGTCCAACTACCGCGGAATAGCAGCTTTGTGCGCCGTATCTAAGCTGTTTGAAATTATAGCTCTGGATTTTATAACACAAAATTGCTCTAACTACACACCTGAGACTCAACATGGTTTCATGCCTAATCGTTCGACGTCTACAAATTTAGTATCCTATACTTCTTTTTTAACATAAGTTCGTTACAATCACGACTACAAATAGATTCTATCTACACCGATTTCTCCGCTGCGTTCGACATGATTAATCATCAAATAACAATCTCAAAGTTAAAAAGACTAGGATTTAACGGGTCATTTCTGAATTGGCTTCACTCATATCTTACTGGTCGCGAAATAATAGTGAAAATAGGAGACTGTACAACTTTACCATTCGCTGTTACCCCTGAAGTTCTTCAAGGAAGTCACCCTGGACCGTTTATATTTTTACTTTATCTCAACGATCTAAATTTTTCGATCAAGTGCATGAAACTATCGTTCGCCGATGACTTCAAATTATTTCATGTCATCAAATCCACAGCTGACGTAGAGTTCCTACAAGAGCAGTTGAATCATTTGACTAACTGGTGTAATATCAACAGAATGGTTTTGAACGCCTCCAAATGCTCCGTCATCTCTTTTAGTCGCAAACAGTCTATAGTCAGTTTCGACTATAATATTTCACAAATTGTTCTAGAACGTACATCGTCTGTGAAGGACCTAGGTGTCCTCCTGGACTCTAAGTAAAATTTCAAGGAACACATTGAGTTTACTATCTCCAAAGCCTCCAAGCTGCTAGGATTCATTTTCCGCGTTACTAAAGAATTCGATGATGTACATTGCTTGAAAGCATTATATTGTGCCTTAGTTCGCTCTTCGCTCGAATACGCCTCGGTTTTCTGGTCACCGTACTACCAAAACGATATCCAACGCATTGAAACAATTCAATGAAAATTTGTTCGATTTGCTCTGCGTCGGCTTCCTTGGAGACACCCTTGGAACCTTCCAAGTTACAATGCCAGAAGCATGGTTGATTAATCTTGATTTGTTATCTGTCCGTCGCGATATCAGCAAGGCTACTTTTGTGTGTGGCTGATCTCCTCCAATCAAGAAAAGACTGCTCCGAGCTCTTACAGCATTTACAAATTGATATCTATCGCCGTAATCTTACAAACTAGTTTTAGTTTTAGTTAGTTTAGAAATACTATGTTTAAGTGGAATGTATCATTTGGATGATTGTAATCTGTTGATGCAAAAGATGAGGAGGTTTTATGCCTGTTGGAGAGTAAACTGCTCCAAATAAACAAATAAGAGAAAATATCATACAAGAAGTGAAGCCAGAGTGGGCGCGACACGCGACGCGGTGCGTAACGCGAAAGATTTCCAATGAGATACAATAGCCAGATTCAAAGTGATTTGTACAGTAGTAACAAAACAATATAATTTATCTATGCTCATAGCTCCCGTATCGCGTATATATTTATATTTTTTCTTAGCATTTTCATCTAAAAATTTATGAATAAAAGGACTTTTTTATCGAGATAACTCGAAATAATCTCAAAACTTATTTAATGCACTTTCATTGACTGTACTTTCCAGTAATTTCCAATGGTTTCGAAATCTCTTTCCAACACTTGTTCACAAAATCTCAGTTCCATAGTTGCGAGATTGTTGATCCCAAAGAGCGCATTCCGCGCAACTGCTTCGATTAGAGCTTTAATATCAATCAAATTATATTCTTCCGTCATGCACGCACTGGGCCGTATGAATAAAATGTAATAAAGTCTGTTGTTCGTAGTATCTTCTTAAAAACAAAATCCAAAGAGTATAACGCGGTTTGGCACGAATAAAAAAAAAGTTCGAACATGTAGTTAATGCTACTTCCGAATTTAAGCATTTACTGCATACCGTATCGACACAGAGCCGGAAAAGCTGGCATAAGCATGCACAAAGCAAGAAACGTACTTACATCTGTAAAAATGCCACTTTTTTAATTTCTGTACTTCACTTTATCAGCAAACACACGAGTAGCAACCTCTAGAGCTACCTACCGAAAACTTGTAGTAAATACTATAGTTAGTAGCATGTTTTGATAGGAACGTGATCCACACGTAGCATTTACTAACGAAATTCAAGCATGCTACGTTTTATTCATACGGCCCACTGCTTCGTTGTTGGTCGCACCGAAAATCGCATCCACTCTGGCTTCTCCCTTAAGGCAACATCAGGAAGATTTTTATAAGAATATATTTGTTTTCAATAGGACACACATCGTTCAAATTAAATTTTTGGACACACTCGAATTTCTGAGTAAGTTTTTGGGCTTTTTCGCCGTTTGTGGGAAGTATTGAAATTTCCTTCCTTGAGAGCAGGAATTGGTTTGTGAGGTTTCTCAAGAACTTAAAACAGTTTCCAGAAAGGTTTAGAAAGTCAATTTTAATTTGTTCAACTTCTTTAGCGAAATTTTCAATTTCTTTTTGCCTAATTTCTTTTTGTATACCCTTAAATATGGTTTTAATAGCAGGATCGCGAGAACGTTGATATAGTCTCCGATGAACATTCTTCATCCGAATGAGCATCTGAATATTGAAGATCTGATATCGAGGATAGGAGAATTGAATTTAGTTTGAGCTTTTGTGACTGAAATACTTTTTTATGTAATGATTCAAGCGATATATTGCTATGTCGATATCAGACGAAGTTTCGATGTCAATTCCTTGATCCACATGATTTTCAATGTGAGATCTATTTTCAAAACCAATTAGCTCTATGATAGCTGAATATAGAACTAATTAGATTAATTATAGCTTCTTTGTAAACTTTGAATGTTACAGGAAGATTATCTGATTGAAAGTCAGCATGAGCAATCAGTTCACTACAAATTCTGATGTCAGCAGGCATAAGCAAGTAAAGCATGATTCTGCTTCCGAGACTCGAAACGGCAGTAAATAACTAATTTTAAAACACCTATTAATGGTCGCCTATCGCTCAAAGATGGGATTTTTTAAGTTAAGTCTAAAATTGTGAATTGGGGTTTCAGTCTATTTACACAGTTTTGACCAAAACATTGCATTCTGATTGACTATTCAGAAATGAAGGGAATTAATAAACACAAATTATCTATCTTTCTGCAAAGTTGGTTGATTTGACCTCCTGTCTTGGCTAAATGTCCGCACTTTTTATGCCACCCGTCGAATTCTATGCAACACTTGTGCCACACACACTTTCTTTCAATGTCTCTTGAAAACTTTGTCGTTCTTGAAAGCCTTACCAATTTCCCGAAGTTGGCCTTTCACAATCGCTTAGAATTATTCTATTGGCTGATTTTCTAACGAGTTTAATGGATTTTTCTCTTTCGGCACAAAAACAACATCGATGCCAGATCCTGCCGAATTCAGAGTGTCTCCTTCGTGGGACCGGAACAAGGGAAGCAGATACTTCTGGAGGCGTTTTTCTTTATGTATTTGGAAGTTGTCAAAGCTGGGGTGGTTCCATTTATTTTTAATTTTTTTAAGTAACCGCTCCATCTAACAGTTTAAAAAAACTGTTTCAATCATCCTTGTGATGTAATGGCACTTTTCTAATTAACATGTCATGAGAAATCGGTACAAGTTTCAAATTGAAGTATCTGTTTTCGAAACCGAATCTTGGAGACCGTGAAAGTCATACTAAATTATTACGGGCATCATTTAGAGTAAGACCTACAGCTCAAATAGAGTATCGTTAAACGATGCCGGCTGGACATTTTCAATTTCCATCATTCTATACCTTCGGAACCGGAAATCAGATCCGGATAAAATTCAACCGAAATCAATGAGATATAAGATAGTTAATTGAAACGAAATTCGATCCGTTCAACTGAAGTGAGTTTATTTGATTGTAAGCCATTAAGAGCTGCGTGTTAGACAAATTTACTGACTAATTTCAAATTCAGTGAATAAAATTCTTCTTTTAAATATTTATTACAAGTACAGACTTCGATTCAATTCCAGCTGGTTGATCAATCCCTCATGTCGCATTCGGATCAAAACAATTAATCGAAATTAAACAAACCAAACAAAGTCCTGTGATCCTATTACTTTTGAATTCGGAATTCAAGTCAAATAAGGAGTAATATTATTGATACAGCAGCATTAAACATGCTTCACAGTATACATGTAAATATGTTATTATAGACGGTTTTCATTGATAACATCACTACAGAAACGGTACAATATTTTTACTCTTTCGGTTATTTAAATTTCAATGCACGTCTTTTCAAATAACTTCAATTTGTCCCGTGAAGTAGCTACGATTTTTCTGAGCCGCACTACTTATTTCTACGAAAATCAAATACCAGTAACAGACTTTCGGGCCTACATCGCACTTTTGGTTTATTCAACACGGGTGAAAAGACGTGCTCTTGCCTGATCGATGCCGATGATCGATCTCTTGTGTTTTCGAAACCAAGCTTCGGTCTCAATTTTCGTTTTTTCTATACAGCGTGTACGAAATCGAACAAAGCACGCCGTGTTCCTCGTTCGTAAAGGCGGTGTTGTGTTTGCTTCTTCCGTACCAGCAAACACGTACCGGTTTAGCATCGTAATTTTGTATGACGGTTTGAAAGTTTTGACACTCGTCGGCCTTTAATTTCGGAACCGGAATCGGATCTGAATAATTTTGTCATAAATTTGTGCATTTGCTCATATATTTGCAACTGTTTCAACTTGTTGTAATTCCGGAACCGGAAGTCGGATGAAGATGATTTTCAATAGCAGGCTATGGGATCGTAAGACCTTTCATTTAAATCTGAGTTTGTGAGAATCGGTTCAGCCATCTCTGAGAAAATTGAGTGACATTGTAGATCACTTACACACAGACATTTTGTGATCCCTACGAACTGAGTCGAATGGTATAATATACTCGGTTGTAGAGTCGGTTTTCACAGTGATTGCATAGACGGGCAAAAATAATTGATATTTAAGGCATTGTCAGGAAGGTTGTTTTTTTTTAATTTTAGGAAAATGTATTTCCTGCATTTTAAAATACTTAACAATTTTAGATAAAGTGCTTTGGTTTCATATTCTATTTGAAATGTGAAAAACCACAATATTAGAGTTTTCCTAAAAACAATTAACAATCAGCCTATCAGTATATCCATTAAATTAGAATCAGTTCTATTAGAAAGAAACGTATGGTGCATAACTACTACATTCAAGCACTATGCGTTTCCTTCTAATGGAACTTCCATGGAAACGCATGGTTTTTCGTAATTATTTTAGAAAAAGTTAAATATTGTGGTCGCTCACATTTAAAAATGAAATGAAACCGGAGAACTTTAAAGCTATATTTCACATGCTCATCCGGCTATAACCAACATATTGTCAACATAGATTAGATCTGCGTTGTACTCTCTGAAGGCCCATAAAGCGTTATGCAAGATAATGTTATGGAACTACATTCCATTGCGGAATGAAATCTTTTGTTTCAACAAGCTTTCCAGCCGATTTTTTGTCATACCACACAATGGAATCCCATTGACACCTAAATACCTGTCATGTCGACTGATAAAACAAATAGCCCTTGTATTTCGGACATCCATTCGAAAAAACATGACATAGCATTTTGCCCCTAAGTGATTCTCGCAACTCATTGGTCCTTGTCAGCTTTCAATGAACCCCAAAATTCCGAAATTGTTCGATATGATGAAGCGTTGCATTACTCTTTGCTGTCTCCCCCTGACCGCTTTTGCTTTGAACACTCCGATGAACTTGTTCTGTTCTTGTGTGAAAATGGTCTCTCCATTCGATGAGCAGTTTCACAACGATGAGCTTTCCTAGGTGATATTTAAACCATAGCACGCGTTCCAGCCCATCGTCAAAGCAACACCGGAGGGAGGCAACCGAAGAAGGCACGTTCAGGATCGAATCGATGGCTTTGCACACCCGACTCGTGCCCAACCGCCTCATCGGCCTAGATTGCACTCCAGTTCGATAGACTAATCATAATGGCAATGGTTCGGATGGCCAAGGACAACATCGGTGCCGACTTCTAGCGTGCTGCTACTGGCGATGACGATCAATCAATGTGAAGCTCGTATAAGAACTAGTGGAAACCAATTGATGCATGTATAATGTACACATTTGCCCTCCGGCAATTGCAGCTTCCATCTCACTTTTCAGACTGTAACTTTGAAGTGTCATCGACTTTGAAGATGTTGTCTTCCTGTGTACTGTGCGAAGTGAATCAATCAAATCATTTCTGTTCGTTCTACTGCATCTGGAGTGGAATCCGGTTGCTACAACGTGGGTTATTATTGGTTTTCGGTTCGGTTGATTATTTGTATTTAAGTTTGCTTTGATGAATATGATGTTGAGATCTAAATACTGTTTCAAAACTAGAATTTTCAAAGAAATGTGATATTTTGATTTCCTCAACAAGGAAAATACTGTTTTATTGGATGCTCAATTGCATGTTAATCACTTTGTACCAGTACAACTCAAGTTTATCAAATGCTTGTAAATATAACAGTTTTAAATGTGACGACCAAGTCATCAACTGCTATGTGGGTATTTTGTATTTCCTCACAGTAATTATCATTTACTAATACTTATTTAAATTTCCAGTTAATGAAAAT
Source organism: Malaya genurostris (assembly GCF_030247185.1). Taxonomy (NCBI): domain Eukaryota; kingdom Metazoa; phylum Arthropoda; class Insecta; order Diptera; family Culicidae; genus Malaya; species Malaya genurostris. The sequence continues at coordinate 271,514,979 of NC_080571.1, forward strand.
CCGGCAATATAGTTGAGGTTATGTATGACTTGACGAAGAATTAAGTATGAAAACTGTATTCCCCAAAAGAGTATGACTTTTCTGCTAGTTTGGATCAGAAAGCATCTAGACAAGCGTAATTAAAATCGATTTCCTGGCCCAATGATCGATAGATGAACTCTAAGCCCTATGTGAAAGAAACAGTCTCCAAATGTTGAAAAACTACAAGGATCAATTCCATGTGGTTGTTCGAGCCATTAATGTGGAACAAGGCAATCAAAATTTCTAATGATCTACAATCAAACAGTTCAATCAATCGTCACACTTTTGAATCGGCAATTGCACGAGTCTGCCTAGATTTATCTTGGTTAGGGGCTGTGAATGGTTTTCTCGCTTCGGTCGACAGATAGAGCCAGATAATCTTCTGCAAAATTGTTTTAGATACTTATTTTTACCAACAATTTAGTTGAGAACTGCTCCGCCAGGGGCGCTTTGAAAAACGTATGATATAAATCATTCGCATAACACAGATAAAACGATTTGAGCTTCAAGTAACTCGCAAATCATAGTGTTGTGAAGAAAGCGGGAATTCAAAGTTTGTCAAACAGCAAATGTTTTAACTCGGAATCACTCCATCAAATGTAGTTAGTGTGCTTGACTACACATTTTAGTTCCCGCGCAGCTTCAGCTCCATATGATGGGAAGAATGATCCAACAGGTTTCGACTTTCAAATACCTTGGGGTGTGGTTTGATTAAAAATGCACGTGGGGAGGACACATTAGGTTTCTGATAACAAAATGCCAACAAAGAGTAAATTTTCTTCGAACAATAACAGGATCTTGGTGGGGTGCTCATCCGGAAGATCTAATAAAATTGTATCAGACAACGATACTTTCAGTGATGGAACATGGATGCGTTTGCTTTCGTTCCGCTGCAAACTCTCATATTATCAAATAAGAGCGAATTCAATATCGTTGTTTGCGAATTGCTTTAGCACGGAACGACCGGAATTAGCTCTGCGCCTAATTCGTATTACTGTTTTTGAATTAGTTGATTTTAACAACAAAATTTTAAAAATAACTATAAAATTAGTTAAAATTGAGAATTTACTTTGCTGAAAAAATCTCTTATTTTTAGAGAATGTGCTTAGTTGGCGAATATTCTGGACACAAACCAGCAATATTTCAATCCAACAGGAAATTCTCATTGACAACTAATTTTGTTATTAAAATCAGAAAATTTGTTTCTATTTATCTATCACCATCATTACTGAAGGACAGCACAAAGAAATAAAAATGAAATTGGTTTTATTAACAAGTTTTTTAGCCAAAAACTCATGAGAAGTGTCAAAGCAAAACAATCCATTAAAAAGCTAAAAGGGACAGTCTTGTTGAAACTGCTTGCAAATTGTTTTGATGTTTTTCGCATGTGTTACGATATATCCGTATATAAATTTCTAAACCGATGTTTGTTGTTTTTACGCGGAACAATGAAGTGAGTTTCGAATGTTGCACTCTAATTGTATATGTCAAATAAAGTATTTTGTATCTTTCAATCTTCCGACTATGCCGTCCGGTGTTCTACTTGTATTCGGTTTTTGTTTTCCGAGTGCTCAAAGTTTTCAGTGAGTGAGTAAATTTCGCGAAGTCGAATGAAGAAAACAGTGATTTAGAAGTAAAATTTTCAAAAAGAAGTTCATGTTTCGCTTATGTCTTTTTCTCCAATACAACATCGTATTTATACCTGCCAATATAGAAAAGATAACCGCGACAGAAAGTAGTAGTGTGCCATCTAGTGGCTAATAGTCATTACGGTGTTAACGTTTTTTCGGTGACAGAGCGCCATATAGCTGCGAGTTGCAGAAACCAATTCAACCATTTATGTTGGTTGAAAACAACGTTTTATTTCTCTTATTCAACTAAAAAATTAGTTGAATGGATATGAAGTGTGCCTTAGCTAAGAAATGACAGCACGTTTAATTGGTGAATTCAACTAAAAAAATAGCCATTTCAACAAATATTTTATTATTATTAAGGGAACTAGAATTAGAAAATCTAAATTAGCAAAAGTAAGACTTTTTTAGTTGTCTCAAAAAATAACTAACTAAAATCAGAAAATCAACTAATTTTTTCGCCAAAATGCTGATTTCGGTCTTTCCGTGAGGCTGCATGCATTCGACACATACAATGAGTCTCGAAGTTCTGGCGGAGTTCTTCCCTTGAAGGTTCGTTTTTGAGAGCTTTCATCGCGGCTGCTAATAAGATGTGAGGTACTGAATCCCCGGGTTATTAATAACTTCGAAAGGCTAGTTGAGCTTCAATCTCAACCTACGCTTGATGGAAATCCCAAAACAATTACAAGTAAGTTCAGGCATATTGACTCTGAGAAAATATTTTACACGGACGGATTACGAATTGAAGAGGCTACTGGGTTTGGTATATTCAACAATAATGTTTCGGTCTCATTTAGGCTTCAAGAACCTGCATCTGTTTATATAGCAGAGTTAGCAGCAGTTCATTATAGTTTGAGTGTAATCGTCACATTATCTCCAAACCATTATTTTCTCTTCACAGATAGTCTGAGTGCAATTGAAGCCATTCGCTCAAACGCAATTGGCAAAAATGAACCTTTTTTCTTGGGCAAAATAAAACAGTGCCTGAACGTCATATTGAATAATAATGATCAAATCACAATAGTTTGGGTCCCGGCTCATTGCTCCATTCCAGGCAATGAAAGAGCCGATATTTTCGCAAAACGTGGTGCTATTGAGGGCGAAATTTAGGAGAGACCGATTGCTTTCAACTAATTCTATAGCGCGTCTCGCCAAAGAACACTTGCCAGCTGGCATGGTTCTTGGGATAAAAATGATCTGGGTCGGTGGATGCACTCAATTATTCCTAAAATATCGACAAAGGCATGGTTCAGGGGACTGGATGTGAGTAGGGATTTCATTCGTGTGATGTTCAGACTCATGTCCAATCACTACACCTTCGAATTGGACTTTCCGAGACTAATCATTGTGCTTGTGGCGAAGGTTATCGCGATATTGACCATGTCGTTTGGACATGCGTGGAGTATCGTGATGTCAGATCTCAACCTGTTACGTATGGTTTAGTATACATACTTCTGCACGGAAAGACCGAAATCAGCATTTTGGCGAAAAAATTAGTTGATTTTCTGATTTTAGTTAGTTATTTTTTGAGACAACTAAAAAAATCTTACTTTTGCTAATTTAGATTTTTTAATTCTTATTCCCTTAATAATAATAAAATATTTGTTGAAATGGTAATTTTTTTTTAGTTGAATTCACCAATTAAACGTGCTGTCATTTCTTAGCTAAGGCACGCTTCATATCCATTCAACTAATTTTTTAGTTGAATTAGAGAAATAAAACGTTGTTTTCAACCAACATAAATGGTTGAATTGGTTTCTGCCATTTGCAGCTATATGGCGCTCTGTCACCGAAAAAACGTTAACACCGTAATGACTACTAGCCACTAGATGGCACACGACTACCGAAAAAAATTTAAGTCACGATTATCTTTTCTATATAGGCAGGTATAAATGCGATGTTGTACACGGAGAACCCTTCGATCATAAAATTGCGATATCGCAGTTTTTGATTTTTGCGATAGTTGATTTAACTAATTTGTTTTTGATTCAACCAAAATGGTTTTTGATTTGCATATATTCAAGTAGTTGAAAAACATGTTGTTTTGAATGCTGTCAAATGCCGGAGACAGTTGAAAGCAAAACAATAACAAATGGTGAAATTGTGTTCATTCGATTTGAGAATTTTATGACAGCAAGTGTTTATCTAACAGCGGTGTTGTGATAAAGTTAACCTTGTTTGAGATGAAAAGGATTTGGTGACAAATTAGAAAATGTTAATGAATGATCATCTCGTAATCTTTCAGGTATGCGCAAAAATTTTATGCTTCAAATTCGATCATTGATTTACTTCCAGCAGACTGTTTTACTTCCAGCTGTTTGATACCGATGATGATGTTCATGCATTAGCAATAAAACGCTTTTTGACATGAATTTAATTTATAAAAGTAACAGGAGCGAGGGGTTTTAAACGCACAGAACGCGCTGCGATTGAATGGCGCGTTTGAATTGCCGTCGCAAAATTCCAATTCCCAGCGGTTGATGCACCCAAGCTCATATAAATTGACTAAAATTATCAGTGCATAACTTTAGTTCAACCGTTTGAAGGCATCATTTTAGGTAAATTTAATAATTTCGTTAATTTACTCGCCCCTTTGGGCACTTTTGCTGATTAAAAACGTTTTTCTACATCAATCATTTCCGATCGAATCAGAAGTATTTTTTTAGAATTTAGATCTTTACTGATCTCAAAACAAACAAAAAATAAAACCGATTTATTTTTCAACTAACAGAATTTTGTTTCAATAACAACACCAGTTATTTCAACTGAAATATTTGTTGAAATTGAAAGGTATGTGTCCTCACTAATTGACCGCATTTTTTTTTTCAAACAGTTGAATTAGTTGTTTCAACCATCGTTTCTGCTAATCGAAAAACAAAAATGACAGTTTAGTTAAAACAACAATCGATTAGTTGTACCAAATTTTAACCAATCGAATTCAGAAAATCAACTAATATTCTGGTTGAAATGGGATCGCGGGTGGTTCGTGTATTGGAGAAAAAGACTTAAGCGAAACATAAACTTCTTTTTGAAAATTTTTCTTCTCAATTGGTGTTTTCTTCATTCGATTTCGCGAAATTGACTATCTCACTGAAAACTTTGAGCACTCGGAAAACAAAAACCGAATACAAGTAGTACACCGGACGGCGTAGCCCGGAAGGTTGAAAGATACAAAAAAACATCATTTGACATATACAATTAGAGTGCAACATTCGAAACTCACTTCACTGTTCCCCGTAAAAACATTATTACGCACAATCGCTTTAAATACGCACAAATTCTGAATAAATACACTTTCCACAAACAGTTCACGTCATTTTTACATATCGGTTTAGAAATTTATATATGGATATATCGTAACACATGCGAAAAACATCTAAACAATTTGCAAGCAGTTTCAACAAGACTGTCCCTTTTAGCTTTTTAATGGATTGTTTTGCTTTGACATTTCTCATGAGTTTTTAGCTAATAAACTTGTTAATGAAACCAATTTCATTTTTGTTTTCTTTGTCCTGTCCTTCAGTAATGATGGTGATAGATAAATAGAAACAAATTTTCTGATTTTAATAAAAAAAATTTTTGTCAATGAGAATTTCGTACTGGATTGAAATATTGCTGGTTTGTGTCCAGAATATTCGCCAACTAAACACATTCTCTAAACATAAGAGTTATTTTCAGTAAAGTAAATTCTCAATTTTAACTAATTTTATAGTTATTTTGGAAATTTTGTTGTTAAAATCAACTAATTCAAAAACAGTAATACGAATTAGACGCAGAGCTAATTTCGGTCGTTCCGTGTGGTGGCAACTTTTTACCGCGAACCACCAGTTCAGGGTCGTTTACCTTGTTGGTCTCCTGGAGAATCTTCACTTCGCTAGCTGATTGGGGCGGACTTTTCTTCCCACCTGTGGTCACTGAGCGAATCGTTCTTCGGCGGAAACAAGTTACACAAAAAACTAAACAAAATGGACGACACAGTTTGTATATAAAAGAAAGATCTCACAAATGTAATTTTTAAACACTATATTCTAAGGAAAGAGACTCAATGAAACAGAAAGATTGTCACTTTTGTTACTTACGCAAGTTTATTGACGAACGTTTTAGCTCAGCTCTCCGTTGCGGCCGTGATGATCGTTGGTCGACTTGGGGGTTCCTGGCGACGATGAGCGGGGCGGCACTAGCTTCGGGGGCGATGAATCAGCAACGGGAATCCAGATCCTGCAGCAACTTGGCCTATATGGAACGTAGGCCTGCGTTTTGTACACAACCCGGAGAGTGGTACCGTACACTATATTCACTAGCAGCAAACTTATCGATACTAATTATTGATCCCTTTGGATCCACTTTGAACTTATCGATGAAGGACTTCTGAAACGGGTTGATCCATTTGGATCGACTTCCACTAACTTTTTTTTTTGAAACGCACTGTCACATTGGTTTGTGACCCGCTGCTACGATCTTCACTCTTCCGGGCTGGTAATATACTCGAAACCCCACAATGGTTTTCCCGTGGGTTTTATAGGCTGGTTGTCCGGTTTCCATCGCATACCCACCGCCACCCCGCATTTTATGCTGCGATGATGACGATGATGACGACGTTGACAGTGTGTAGACAGATGACGGTTACGATATTTTGTCGTTTTATTATGGTTGGTGTCATGAATTGTGTATTTAAATTTTAATACTTGCAATTTTATATGTGTATTTGCTATTTTGTTTCCTTCTACCGAAATAAACATAAGTTATTCAATAAATATGTATAAAGAAATATATGAATTGACGAATGTAAATTAATGAATAATGTAAGTAAATAAATAAATAATAAATAGAATAAATAAATAATAAATAGGATAAATATATAATAAATAAATAAATTGAAATAAATAGATAAATCAACGAAACCCTACTATTGACACCAACCTAGGCTATTAAGCAGAACTTAAACGTGACTCAAACGTGTAAACACGGAGTAGAAACTGATTGATTTGATTTGAATTCTACTTAGACATTTCCTGACAATTGATATAAACAAAAATATTACAAAATTTGACAATATATACAAGCTGGACTCAGTGACCAAAGGAACAACATTGTGACCAAAGACTATACAATGCCCCACTTCGCGACATTCTTGCTTGTCGTGACGTTCCTTACATGAAACTTCTTTATTATTTCATTAAGTCCATTGGAGTTCCAATTTAAATTTTATTTTATGTTAAACTGTTTTCTCTTCCATGAGTTCAACCAATAGCAAACTATCTTATAATGAATAAAAGTGATGAACAAACCTGAAATAGTTATACGATCATGCACAAAATAAATGTTTTTCATTTAATGTAATTTATAAAAGCAACTCGTTTGATAAAAACAGTGCTTAGATTAAGGGATGGTAGGGTATAAATGATGAAAAAATCACCATTTTTGAGATTTTTTTCAGAACTATCGTTCAACAAAATAAACTCGAACATTTTACATAACACAAAGCATCATTCGAACACATTGGGTAATTTTTTCGTGGAAAAATATTGAGAAATAAGACGGTGAAGAGGTATTTTTGAGAACGCTTCTTGAAAATCATGATTTGCGGTGTCCACTGTATCCCAGCGCAGACTAATCAGAAGTCAACAAATCAAAACAGCATAGTTAGAGTAGAAGTTTTTCTAGACCCCAAAGTTTCTGTTTGATTTTTTTTTTAATTTTTTCAATTTTTGGTGGTTGCTCAAAGTGAAAACTACGATTTTTTACGAAAAAATCCGCCATTTTGTAGCTGTGAAAAAATCCGCCATTTTGTAGCGTTAAGGTCTGGTTTTTTATATGTAGAAATTGTGTGCAAAATTGGAACAAAATTGGTGCAGTAGTTTTTGAATGACAATGGACACGCACTTTTAAAACCTGCTTTCGAGGAAAAACGCGTTTAAAGTTTTTTGTCTATAAAATCAATGGAAACAATTTTTCACTCCAAGGAGCCCGTAGGACCTAAAACTTTCAAAAAATCATATTTTTTCTTTTCTAATATATTAAAATGAAACATTTCAAGAATGTTTTGTCAAGTTTTGAAGTCAATCGAAGTAGAAATATTGGGCCTGTGCGCCGAACTCTTGTTTCTTCGCATAATGAGATAGCCATAGATAAAGGTCCATAACTTACAGAGTTTCGTTCCAATAGACTTGCAAATTTCACAGAATATTCTTGAAATGTATTACTATAAGGAAATATAAAGAAAAAAATAAATGATTTTTAAAAAGTGTTAGACCCTATCCGCCCCTTAACTAGAGAATACAAACATACTAATATTATATTCGAAATGTATTAGGTTTAAAGTATTATGTATTGGGGATGCCACTGCGAAGAAAAACTTATGTATATTGTCTATGAAATAAACGTATTTATGAAAAAAAGTACACATTTTAGTTATCAGAATTATGCTCTTATCAATAAACTCAAAGATATAGAGCGGTTTTTTTTGTTGGAAAGTTGTTAGGAATGTCAGGGTACACATTATGAAAACCATGTTAGTTAAGAACTTGTCCACCGAATGGCGCTAGTGGGTTAAAAATCGGACAATAGAAAATTTATAATGTGATATCTCTAAACCCTGATGATATAGAATGTTGGTGCTTTCGAAAAGAATGTTCTGGAGCTCAAAACAGATCAAATAGTGTAATCAATATCTGAAAATTCTCCAATTGATGGCGCTAGTGTGCAATTTGAGGTTGGAAATTAATGTTGACTCGGTGAGTCTTGAAGCAATTTGGTTTCTCCATACGTCTAAAGGATGAACCGAAATAGAGTTGTTGATCCCATCTCTTAAACCCAATAGCCTTTGCGTTTTGCTTTTACTATTTCACTTTTTTTACTGTCTGACCTTCCGACAATCGCGACACTACGTGTCTATTATATTATATTTGAATCGTACTAATTTACCAACAAAGAGTACACTGCCATCAAAAATAAATACGCGGTCAAACCCTATGTCAAAACTTTCGCCTTAAATATTTTGCTTCGAGTATTTTAAAGAGCTTCAATCTGTATTTGCTCTAATCATGCACCTTATCTCAGTAAGTACCGAAAACGGATGAAGGCATCCTGACAGCAACAAATCGTTTCCCATAACAGCTACCGGTTGTGGGATAACGGATGTTCTAGCACGCGTTTGTTCTGACTCATAAAAATGCATGCAAGTGCTGGGTGCTTTGTGAATGTGATTGTACTTCCCATGCAGTGCAGTGCGAAGAATCTTAAACGACGCTCTTTTCTCATTCTGTGCGGCGGTGGTTTCAGTGCATTTTTTTCCTCCTTTCCTATATCCTCGCAGTTGTTCATCAGGCGGAAAGCATTACAGAACGGAAGCTGACAAAGAAACGATGGCTTTTTCTCACTGGTATCCCTTTTCCCCTTTTCCACATCCCACTAGAATCTGTATGCATCATCACTGAGAAGCCCTTTACGCAGACGGCATGTGAAAGTGAATGCAGAAAATGTAGGGCCATACATTTAGTGTGTATTATGTAAAGTGAAAGACCAACAGGAAGACATTTGAACATAAAGGGACGAAATATTGTGGATCTTAATGGAATTTCAGATTTAAATTTTTCGCTCGATCGATTTTCGGTCTTGCGACGAGTTCTGCGGTCGTTTTGTATGTTTTAATACGGTGAAGAGCTTCGAACCAGGGTTGGTATTCTTCATAAAGTTGGTGATCGAAGGAAAGTTAAATTAGTTTCGGAAGCAACAATACTGGCAACTCATGCTGGTTGGAGAGTGGATGTTTGAAATCAACCAGCATCTGTACCCGATTGTAATTTTCTTTCACAAGCAGACACATACACTTGTTATTCGGACGGAAATGCTAGACAAACAATGTTCTACGAGAGCTCGGTATTTTGGCTTGAATTTCCATCTCTACAGAAAGAATGCTCTACTTTTTGCAATTTATGTTAAAGGTTTTGAAACCTTCGTTGAGTGGAAAGCTTCATTTCGTGTATCATGGGCATTATTGAATGGAGTTTCAAATTTACTGTCCGGCTCTAGAAACGAATTTGAAATAGCATTAATTCCGCAAATGTGATCGTAGCTAAGAATTACGTTTCGCTTTTTTATACCAAAGCATGATCTGTACTAAGCTTTTCTAGTACGTCTATTTATTTATTTATTTATTTGGAGCAGGAAAAAGCTCAATGGAGCTGAAATATTACAATCTCTCACTCCAGCAGATCAACAGATTACAACAATCCAACAGATATATGTATGTACTTAGTACTATCCATTAGAACTGACCCTAGCTAACTAACTCTATAGTAATTAGATGACACTAAACCCATCGGGGAAACGATGGTGATTTTGCATTTAAACTAGAGAAGAAAAGAAATATGCTTTAAAATGGGGGGGATAGAAGGAGGGAGTGATGAATGAGAGTTGGCGAACGAAAAGGGGTTAGGTCCGGCATATAGATCTAATTAGTGTTCGAAAAGATAGGAGAAGAACGATGAAGAGCGAAGAAGATGAGATACAATAGGATTAGTTACAACGAGCGAATTTATTAGTTTTCAATGGAGATGGTTGGAGAGACGAAGGGGTGGTCGAGCGGAAAGAATTAACATTAGTACTATAACTGCAAAAATAAAGAATCATGGAATGATCGTTGTATCGTATTCCTGTGAGCAACTTTTGACTAAACGGCACATACTGGAAAAGTAATGTCAAAATTGATCAATTGTAGGAAATCAGGACTTTCAACACGTGATTGAATTAGATCAGCAATAAAGACAGCCTTGCAAACGTTCCTACGTACAGACAACGGATCTAGCTCAAAAACCCGACAGCGATCTTTGTGACTAGGAAGGTTGAATGGGTCTCTCCGTGGTCGATTGCGGAGTGCAAATCTAACGAATTTGCGTTGAACACTTTCGACACAATCAATGTCGATTTGATAATGAGGTGACCGAACGATAGCTGCGTATTCTAATGTAGATCGAACTAGCGCACAAAAAAGAGTCTTCAGGCAGTGCATATTGGTAAAGTTCTTAGTTATCCGAAATATGAAGCCTAAGCCTAAGCTTCTAAACTCTTAACACCTAACACGTAAGTCCTTTACCAAAGATTCACGTTTGAGGACATTTTGCAAAAGATGATAGTCGTATGTAATTATTGAGCGTTTTCGGGAAAAAGATATAATGGAGCATTTGGAAGCGTTTAGTACCATCCTGTTATTGTGGCACCATTTGGAGAATGTGTCAAACTAAGCTTGCAGAAAACGTGCATCTTCTAGTTCCTTTATAGGATGATATAGTTTGAAGTCATCAGCGAATGATAGTTTGAAGCATTTCACGGAGAAGTTGAGATCATTGAGGGAGAGTAAAAATATGAACGGTCCTAAGTGACTTCCTTTAGGTACTCTAGAGCTAACAGTAGAAGGAACTATTGTAAATTTTCCTATTTTCACCGACATCTCGCGACCAGTAAGATATGAACGCATCCAATCCAGTAAAGCGCCACTAAAGCCCAGTCTGGCGAGTTTAGCAATTGTTATTTGATGATTTATTTTATCGAATGCCGATGAGAAATCTGTGTAGATAGCATCAACCTGTAGACGTGATTGTAGAGATCGGATGATAATCCGTTGCAAAACAAAATGTGTTCTATAAGTAGCAGAAACTTTACGTCTGCTTAGCGGTTCAAATTGAACTGCCGAGTTTAGCACTAAGCAGTTCAATTTGAACTGCTCTGCACTGATGAATCAAAGACGAAACGTAAACATAATAAAAACGGTTATGTGCCCTAGCACAAAATTTGGGTAACCCCTAAATGATAAAAGATGTTTGTAGATGTCGACCTCTTAGGCATGAAACCGTGTTGAGTTTCAGATATGTAGTCCTTGTCGTAAAAAGAGGTTCTTGCATAATAGTATGAATGTGTCATAACAATACACCCGAACCTCCATTTACGTAATAATCGGGACTACGTAAATCGAATTATGACGTAAAAAAAGTTTACGTTATTTGGAATTTTCGACGTAAAAAAAGTTTACGTTATTTGGAATTTTCAACGTAAAAAAGTTTTCCTTATGTATATGTATTATTAGATATGTATAATATATTGGATAGTTATGGAACGAAAATTACGAGTATTTACAGGAAAAGGATGTTCTAAGCAGCATAAATTTCCAAGATGGCGACTTCCGGTTTATTGATATTCCTTGAAAACTCTTACAATATTATTATTTTCGGTACGGGTTTAATAAGTAGATGTCAGAAAACGATGTTTGAGGTGGTTCTGAATTCCAAGATGGCGACTTCCGGTTTATTGATGTTCCTTGAAAACCCTTAAAATATGGGTATTATCGGAACAGGTTTGATGAATAGGTGTCGGAAAATGATATTTCAGGTGGTTCTGAATTTCAAGATGGCGACTTCCGGTTTATTGATATTCCTTGAAAACCCTCATAATATGGGTATTTTTGGAACGGGTATGGTGAGATGTCGGAAAATGATGTTTAAAGTCATTTCACAATCCAAGATGGTGTTTCTCGAAACCCGTATCAAAACGAATGTTTTCGGAACGAGTTTAAAGAACAGTTCTTATTAAACGTTGTTTTAGTAATTATGACTTACTGTCGAATATTTTATAATATTGTTACTTTTGGAATGGATTTTACGAGTCAATATTTGGAAGAAAGTTGTTTAAACTAAACTTTAGGAATTTTATTCCAAATTCAATATGATATTAGCTTGACACTTACAATCGAATTGTCAAACAAATATTTAAATTGATGATTTCAATTTCAATACCTGAACTGTTATTCATTCTTATGCACAAATCGGTCCATATCAGCATGGCCACGCTTAAGATTCAAATATAATGACACTCACTAATGGCATATGGCGACGCTCTTTCATACGCGAAACATTTGAAACAAAAATGGTGTGCACATTTTTTTTGACACACTTTACCCTATTATTTTGGAACTGGAAGTCGGATCCAGATGAAGTTGAGAAAGTTTGTAATGGACTATTAGACCATTTGAATCAGTTTGTGGAAATCGGTCTTGCCATTTCTGAGAAAAGTTAGCACAAAAATTTTATTTTTTTGCACATTTACCTCATAACTCCGGAACCAGTAGTCAGATTCAAACAAATTCAGGAATTTGTATCAGACCAGAAGAGTTTTTTTAACTGATCCAAGTGTGTTAAAATCGGTTTATTCAACTCCGGAAAAAGTTCCGGAAATAAGGCGTACTTATTTTCACATTTTGTATGAGACCTTTCATTTGAATCTAAGAGTGTGAAAATCGTTGCAGCCATCTCCTATAAAATTTAGTGTAATAAAACGTTACATACACATGCGCACATACACACACAGACATTTTGCGTACTCGACGAACTCAGTCGAATGGCATATGACACTCGGCCCTCCGGGCCTCGGATAGAAAGTCATTTCCTACACTTAAACAATAAAGCTCCGGTTTAGACTGACCGATTTAAGAAAACTTACATCATATGATTTGGCACTGTCAACCATATTCAACATCTATTTCGATTTTGATCACTGTTGAGTCGTGTACATTCCATTATTTTTGCATTTCTCTATTGAAAGAGTATAGATTTGAATGAAAATAAAAATTTGTTTGAAGCTCGGAGACACTTATCGTTATATAATTCAACTCAGCTCGATGAATGATGAACTAAGACATTTTAGTTCTATTTTTAAATAACCACAATTTTCCATCCAAAAGCGTTCGGTATATGTTTGAAACGTCGACGACCGTATTAGAGAGTAAACACAATAATCAAATTGATTTTGGCAAAAACTCATTGAGGATGATTTTCGGACCTACCTTCCTGTACAAATTTTGGCTATAAAAAAGGTTTACAATTACATCTTTTCGGGTGTAACACCTATTACCAGTCACCATGTGTTACATATATAGATAGTGGAAGGTATCAATGGAAGACTATGACTTAAACAATGAAAACCTTAGTTATTGAATAAATTGAGAATTAAATTAAATAATATTTGCAAAATACAGCCAATTGAATTTTACATTACATTGGACGGATTACAATAAATCATCAAGTGTGAAAGTACTGGAGTACAGAGTGAAACACTTTGACTCACAGTATATTACGTGTTTTTTAGAGGCACAACATAGTTTGTTTTAAACGACTCTTCCCAAATAATAATACAATATAAGATACAATCAGCAATCCACTAATATTCAAACATTATTTTCTACGTAATATGCACTAAACCAGCTCCAAAAATACCCATATTGTAAGGGGTTTCAAGAAATATCAATAAACCGAAAGTCGCCATTTTGGAATTCAGAACCACCTCAAGCATCGTTTTCCGACATCTACTTATCAAACCCGTTCCAAAAATACCCATATTGTAAGGGTTTTCAAAGAATATCAATAAACCGGAAGTCGTCATCTTGGTTTTTAGAACCACCTGAAACATCATTTTCCGACATCTACTCATCAAACCCGTACCGAAAATACCCATATTGTAAGGGTTTTCAAGGAATATCAATAAACCGGAAGTCGCCATCTTGGTATCCAAAAACACCTCAAACATCATTTTCCAACATCTACTCATCAAACCCGTTCCGAAAATACCTTTATTGTACTAATTTCCATGGAATATAGATGAGCCGGCAATGATTTTCATTGTATGCAAAAACCTCTTTTTACAAAGTATTTTCAACATAAAAAAGAATACGTTATTTGGGATTTATGTCGTAAAAAGAGTAACGTAAAAATAGGTAACGTAAAAAAAGTTTACGTAAACGGAGGTTTGGGTGTATTCGAATTTTAGTAATTTTTAAACTGATATGACGAATAGTTACCGGAAAACAATATTTGAAGACATTCCGAAATCCAAAATAATGAGATTCGAAAATCCTAGATGATGATTTCTGGTTCGTTTCAAATCCTAGATGATGATTTCTGGTTTACCTATATTCTTTAAAAACCCTTACAGTATGCGATTTTTCGGAATGGTTTTGACAACTACGCCAGAGAAAATCCAGTTGTCTTTGAAGCAGTCGCCGAGGAAATCTATTACGATTTCAAGAAGGGTGATTACGCCGTTATGAATCATTTTTTTCTGAGCCTGAATTGGAACTATTTACTTTCTGATAATGACAGTAATTCTGCTGCTCTATTATGGACGAATATTGTGTCATATGCTATTGACCAATGTATACCTAAAAATATATATCGTAAATCTGTTCACCCTCCTTGGTCGAGTCCCACTTTAAAACGTTACAAAACTGCCAAACGATCAGCACTAAAAAAAATCGCTAAACGACCTCCATTACTTCTTAGATCACATTATGTTCATCTCAATAATCGCTACAAACGCCTGCGACTTGTTTCGAAAACATTTTAGTAGTGTTTTCTCTGATGAACATCTAACTGATCAAGGAATATCTCTTGCGGCGAATAATGTCCCTCTTCGTCCTCCAATTGGATGTCATCCTATTATCTCAACTGCTACTGTGAGCTCAGCATGTGCCAAATTAAAACGGTCTGGACCCGATGGAATCCCATCTGTGATAATAAAAAACTGGGTTATTAGTTCCACTATCCATTATATCCAACTGCTCCTTACGTTCAGGAACTTTTCCTGAAATATGGAAGAAATCCTATGTGTTTCCTGTTTATAAAAAAGGAAACAAGTGTCCAACTACCGCAGAATAGCAGCTTTGTGCGCCGTATCTAAGCTGTTTGAAATTATAGCTCTGGATTTTATAACACAAAATTGCTCTAACTACACACCTGAGACTCAACATGGTTTCATGCCCAATCGTTCGACGTCTACAAATTTAGTATCCTATACTTCTTTTTTAACATAAGTTCGTTACAATCACGACTACAAATAGATTCTATCTACATCGATTTCTCCGCTGCGTTCGACAAGATTAATCATCAAATAACAATCTCAAAGTTAAATAGACTAGGATTTAACGGGTCATTTCTGAATTGGCCTCACTCATATCTTACTGGTCACGAAATGATAGTGAAAATAGGAGACTATACAACCTTACCATTCGCCGTTACCTCTGGAGTTCCTCAAGGAAGCCACCTTAGACCGTTTATATTTTTACTTTATCTCAACGATCTAAATTTTTCAATCAATTTCATGAAACTATCGTTCGCCGATGACTTCAAATTATTTCATGTCATCAAATCCACAGCTGACGTAGAATTCCTACAAGAGCAGTTGAATCATTTGACTAACTGGTGTAATATCAACAGAATGGTTTTGAACGCCTCCAAATGCTCCGTCATCTCTTTTAGTCGCAAACAATCTATAGTCAGTTTCGACTATAATATTGCACGAATTGTTTTGGAACGTACATCGTCTGGGAAGGACCTAGGTGTCCTCCTGGGCTTTAAGTTAAATTTCAAGGAACACATTGAGTTTACTATCTCCAAAGTCTCCAAGCTGCTAGGATTCATTTTCGGCGTTACTAAAAAAATCAATGATGTACATTGCTTGAAAGCATTATATTGTGCCTTAGTTCGCTCTACGCTCGAATAAGCCTCGGTTGTCTGGTCACCGTACTACCAAAACGATATCCAACGCATTGAAGCAATTCAACGGAATTCTGCGTCGGCTTCCTTGGAGAAACCCTTGGAAATTTCCAAGTTACCATGCCAGAAGCATGGTTGATTGATCTTGATTTGTTATCTGTCCGTCGCGATGTCAGCAAGGCTACTTTTGTGTGTGGCTGATCTCCTCCAATCAAGAATAGACTGCTTCGAGCTCTTACAGCATTTACAAATTGATATTCATCGCCGTAATCTTAGAAACTATTCTGCTCTTAGGATCCCCTATGCTAGAACTAATTAACGAGCCATTTACCAGCATGTGCCGAATATTCAACTACTGTTCCAATTCATTCGACTTTAATCTATCAAGAAACGTTGTCAAGAAACTGATCCTATGGTTACTACCTAATTAGTTTTAGTTTTAGTTAGTTTAGAAATGCTATGTTTAAGTGAAATGTATCATTTGGATGATTGTAATCTGTTAATGCTAAAGATGAGTAGGTTTTATGCCTGTTGGATCATGCTTCAGTTATACCAGTCCTCAGTTTCCGTAAGTATCGGAAATAGCGTTAGTATTAGAGATCGGTATAAAGCCCGTACGTTGCTACTCAATTATTGATCAAAATCAATTAAGTTTGCAAAATATTTTTCTGAAACAACTTACTTGGGAATAGCCCGTAGTTTCACATTGTGTAAAATGCATTGATCCCTGCATGCTGATCAATACCGACGCCGGTCACGTCCAAATGCAGATCTAGCCCGATTTTCAGTAAATTGTAAATAAGAAAAATTTTAAACATCTCTAAGGAACGATCTCACCAGTATCCTGTTTCTTCTATTCGCATTGCTGTAAACGACGCGCGATGACACACCACTACTGAAAAAGTAAAATTAAGTAAACATTCGCAGATGAGTTTGCTACAGACCAATATCAATTTTTCAGTTTGAATCACACGATTGACCTGTACATTTTCACACATTCCATATAAATCTGATAACATCATGTAGATGGCGCTCCGATCGGTGGACATCGTTTAATTTTGAGTAGTAAACTGGCAGTATCCGTGGCTTAAACATTTTATAGTTTCGTGAATCAACATTATTTAAAAAATAACACCTTTAACATTTTTCACTAATCGGTACACACTTGTCACAGCCTTACCATCACTCAAAATATCGGTTTCGACCAATTAGCTTACTATAAGTTGGTTGATACGTATTGAAATTAGACTTTTTTGTGAGTTTCCGTAAGTATTGGAAAAAGCGATCGAAAACTCAAAAACGAAACTCACTTCATTTTCTAACAGACGGCTGAACTGATTTCCACAAACTTGGATTCAATTGAAAGGAGGAGTGAATTAAACGATGTTGCTCGAAAATGTTTCGTGACGGTAAGGCAAAACTGCACAAAGATTCTGGAGAAGGTTCTGCCAATTCTAAATAATCCGTACTTGTTCAGTCTACGCACGGCCATCTTAAATCTCATAATAACCATAATACTATTCTCAGCAAATGGAGTGAATTTTATCTTTGACACTTTTTGTTAGGAACAATTAAAATATATTTCCTTATATCTCTGAATTTGAAAAAGTATCTGTGCTTGTTAGCAGAGCTAATAAAAGTAATTTTCATTGACTAACAAATAGACGAAAATGACAAGAAATTACTGTCACTCTCAGCTTCGCTTGCAAACTATGAGAACGAAATCCATGTCCAGTCAATGACATAAGCGAGACAGTAGTTTCAAAATCGTGTTTTCCCTTTCAGTCATTTGCAGTTTTCAGTGAAAATCCCATAGTGTGCAGTGTCAATATTCAACCGAAGCTGTGCGAATTGAAAATGACAGATAAAGGTTTCACAATAACTTTTATCTGTTGGTGCTCGAATTTGTAGTAGTTTTGGTTTCCAAAGAAGATGTAGGCCATATTTTAGTCACTTTTTATAGCCAAGCGTCACAGATTTTCAATACGTCGATGAAAGAATGAAAATTGAAATTCTGCTGATGCTCCCTGAAGACATTAGTTTGGTTTCGTCTTGCCATAGAGCAAAGAGTGACGTTGGCAATTATACTCTCTCATTTTTTCGATAAGAAACGAAAATGCTTCGTCTCTCTTCGTTTGTTCTAGTGTCGGTGATTTGCGAATGAGACAGTAAAACATTGAACAGGAGACTTTTGGAATGGTTTTTTTTACATGTTGCATCGGCAGTTATTCTGATTTAAAAACCTGTTTTAATCCACCTAGTGGTGTAATGATGCCTTTCTCATATCAATCATACTATCATATATAATACTGTGGTATTCTTCAAAACAATTTTCTTCGATTCTTAAATGAATAACCGAAATCGGTTTGTTTGACCGTCTACTGATAAAAACTATCAATTGGGGAAGATTTCAGGGCGATTTAGAATTTTTTTACGGTTTTTCGCCCTTTTCAGTGATGGTATAAAATTTTTAACACACTTTACCCTATATTTCCGGATCCTGAACTCGGATCCGGATGAAATTCAGGAATTACGTATAGGACCTTCATTTGAATCTAAGTTTGTGAAAATCGGTTCAGTTATCTCCCTCCGGGCCTCGGCTCAAAAGTTGGTTTTCATAGTGATTGCATAATCTTTCTATATGAGAAAGGCAAAAAAAATGCACATTAATTATATGACTTCCTTGTCAATTGAGATAACTGTTACCTTACGTTCCGTTAAGGACACTTACTTCTCCTTCTGGTGAAATTCATATTTTTTTGTCGTGAATACGACTTGCTTTACTATGGGGCGCCTTTTCAAAATTTGCCCTCTGAGAGAGTGATAAGTTTTTGATCGTGAATATCTCATGTTATATCTAATGAATCAACATAATTCTTGCTACACGCCATCGGAAATATGATCACAATTTTATAATAAAATTTTCAGTTCTGTGACATATTCTCAAATAGTTCAGAATTAAACTTTTCTGAAATGTTTGGTATAAACGAGTATCAAAGAAGATAATTCATAAGGCGCGTTTGCCTTTCTCGTATTTTGAAAGCTCATAGCTCAGTGATCTGTAGAAGGATTTATATAATCTAACTACCAATAGAATCGAAAATTTTTAACTTGAACGTGTATTGCAACAACATTGAAGTTTTTCAAGAGTACACTATTAAAAAACCTGTTTGATTTAACCCATGAAAGCACCAGCCAATCAGAACGCGAGATGTCTGCATCTATACAAGAGCATCTATATAAAAGTTGAGTGGTTCATTTTTCCTACCATTTGCTGAGCAACTGTTCTCGAAACAAGACACACGAGAGCAACATCGAGAACCTGTCGTCTCACTGTTTCCTGATCTGAATGCACGAGACACAATGACACCGAAAATCGGTAGAAAGGCAGCTAAAAAGTCCAGCAAGGCCCATTGCTGAAACAAGACACACGAGAACCATATCAGATCTCAATATTTCGTACCAAAAGATTCATCAAGATGGAAGCTTAATTAATTTGCACCGTCACTAACACATTCAATAACGAACGGCAATGCGAAAGCGAAAATGATGATTTTGAACACATCTTTATACTAGTATGCAAATATGCCATGCGATACAGGGTTACCATATATACAGGTTAATCTGTATTTTATTTATACATACATATATGTACAGATTAATCTGTATTATATTTATTATTATTATTATTATCATTATTATTATTAAAATGACTTGCATACCGAAGATCGCCGATACATTTTAGACCAGGCCATTGCAATTGTTTCGTACTGAAATTTCGAGAAGAATCAGATATCTTCAAACTTCATAGCTCCAATAAAAATAAACTACAAATTTGTCGTACCTAGCCTCCTATATTGGCGAATTGAAAAGGAATTGTTTCAAGTTTGAAATATATAGCTGTAGAATAGTAGCTGTTTAATGTAACTAATCTGTACTTTAATGTAGGTGCATCGCTTCGAACTCTATTAGTGAAAAAGGGGAAAGCTTGCACAATTCATATAATCAATCAACTAACTGATATTCGGAAAAGTGATGGGAGCGTGCCAGTTTTTTCATATTCACGACATCCAGTTATGTCTGACATTACCCACCCGCCTTTTTCTGTGCAATTATCCACTGCCCTCACAGAATCGAATCGCAAAACGAAAATGTGCGACTGTTTGTTACTTCAGAGAGAATACCCACAGCAGCGTGCTAACTCGTGATGCTCAGACAGGTCATCGAGAGAAATTTGCTCACGCACTGGTGTCCATTCTATGTTTAACGAATCATGTCGGTTTTATGTTTCTAAGATGATATCCGTCTCTCTTATGCTTATGACAGACATGTGATATCGGACTCACTGTACACTATGAAATCACATGTCTGTCACCCTGAATCACGGTGGTATCACGCGAGCATCATCATACAACGGTGATTTCCGTACTACGGTCATTGACATTCTTTATTAAATTCTGCACAGTTACATTTGTGACTTTCCTGGTGGCAGCTGTCAAGTTTTTTTTTACTCCTGCTTGTTTTGGGACGCTGTACCATTTTTCCGAAAGTGCCGCTTGACAATTGCCCAATACCTTTCAATTGGCCGAAGATCCGGCCAGTTCGGTGGGTTGATGTCCTTTTCCACGAATTGTACATTATTTTTTGACAACCACTGTAGAACGGAGTTGGCGTAGTGGGCTGAAGCCAAATCCGGCCAGAAGAGAGGAGGAGCCTTATGCTTTCTGTACAGTGGCAGCATTCTCTTCTTCAAACATTCTTCCTCGTACACCTTGGCGTTAATTGTGCCCTTCGTGAAGAAAATCGACGATCGCAAACCACAGGTACAAATTGCTTGCCAGACCAACATCTTCTGCCCAAACTTTTCCATCGCCACCGTGGTGTCAGCGTCGTTCAGGTCCTGGTACACCGATTTCGTATAACATTGCGGTCCGGGCAGCGCTCGAGGGTCTTCCTTGGCGTAGGTTTCGTCGTCGATCAGGATGCATCCGTCTTTATTCTGTAGAATCCGGTTATACAGTTTTCGGCACCTTCTGTTTCTTGTACGATTACAGGGAGTTCCGAACTTTGATCCGTTGAATTATTCCGATGCTGGTATTGAACTGCTTGGCCAAATCCCGCGTCGACGCTGATGGGTTTTCCCGATGTACTCATCCACTTTTAAGTTTTTTTTCCTACCGGATCGGGGCAAATCCTCCATGGAAAGGTCTTACCGAACTTCTCGATAATATTTTTGACACTGGTATGGTGTACTTTCACCCGTTTTGCAATTTCGTTGTACGTGACACCACTTTCTGAACACCAAGTGTGCAGAATTTTCTTTCGCGTTTCAGGATCAATTCGACTCATCATTGAAACGATAAACCGTACCGAAACCAATCGATTGCGCAGCTGTTATTAACATGTAAACAAACATGTCACCGCAAAACAAGCTGCAAAAAATTAAGCCATTTCGGAGTAATAACTGTTTGAATGTTGCTAACTACTTATCGATACACTCCTTATTTTGAAGCTCAATGTTAAAAGTTTAGGCGCTCTTGATTTTCTCGTGAATATGCGGGTGAAAAAGGAATTATGACTGAACACCTTGAAATTTATGCGGATTTAGACAAAATCGGCATGATTTACAAATTTGGTAATTCATCACTTTTTTGGGTAGAAATCATTTTCTTTGCATAAAAAAATAATGCTAGTGTCTATCATATTTCCTCCGTTTTTTGTCAGTAAATGTAAATTTTACCTAATGCTAATAACATTTAAACAATGAAGGAAAAAATTCTGTATCCCAGAACAAATGTGTCATAAATGTACCTTAAAACTACAAAATTTGATATGAGTGAAACAGTCATCCGAGATACACTCACACACAAAACTAGTTTAATAATTCAGAGAGGCTATTGATTATATCAGTCATAAACCAGCTATTGGAAATACACTCCAAACCGAGAAATTTTTTGGTTTCTATATTATCGATCATCGGAGCTAGGAAATCAAGCTACGTTTTGAGTTGTTTCGTTTCACTATATATTCATTCTGTTCGCAAAACATGTCTGTCACCTCATCGTTGTACGCGTACAGCGTTGTACAGAAATCATTGTACGGAAATCACATGTCTGTCAGGGGTATTAGATGGCACTGATTGAATCGTGTGAAGCGTTGCTAGTGGGCGCTCTTTGATATGATAAAAACCATCCTTGCTTATGATCCCCACAAATATCTTTAACAGCTATCTGAGCTGTGCAAGAAGTATGTATGGTCGTTGGACGTTTTTCACAAGCTGAATTCCCGCTTGAATTTGTAAATGAAGGTTTGAGTGTATGAGCAAATAGAACTGAAACTACAGTTCTAAAATGTTGATGTAGGTATTGTTCTCTCCAAACGTTTATCGAAATTTCATTTCATCCACTATCAGTATTTTTGTATAAAAACAACGAACGTCCGGATGGCACTAGTAAAAAACTTTGAATGGCAGTGAATTGAAATCTGTAGCACTCCTGTCTTTTACTAAAGGCTCAAGATAATCATACTACGACTAGTTTGGATCGATGATGTTCATAATGAGGCCTCCAAATTAAAAAAAAAAGATTGCTGGACACTTACTTCATATTCCCAATGACAGTAAATAATAGTCTTGAAAACATTTCCAAAATGAAAATTTTAAAATGTTTTCAGCTCATAAAAATGATGGCAGGAACACAAAAACAAATAAATTGTCAAAAATTAAGTACCGTTATTTACGAACCGTCACCGAAAAACTGTTCGTCTCAAAGCGTCTCCAATGGGTCATGCGGTAATAAATGTGTACCATTCTCGGGTTAAATCCACCGTTTTCAGTGTTGGCTTAAGTCTCACTCAAGCGAAATTCGTGGCTGTTGAGCAAAGTTGTTCATAAATGACCTTACATCACACGCTGCACCCCGGGGAGCATTACTTCTCACAGAAGAACGCTCCCATTCATCGAGGGATCCTAACAAACGTATCATTTCCGTTCAGCATCATCATTTCCTGGGTAGGAAAATTGTTGTTCGAGTCTTAGGAGAAAACCGGGCTATGATATATGTGGTGTGCTTTCGCTTGAAAACGTCAGCTGTTTTCCGTTTCGCTTCCGTCATCCAGCCATCATTCCGTATGGTGTCTTCGTTCGAAGACTGGGACCGAATCGAACGAGTGAGCTTGACTATTGTTGAACCATAAATTGCGCTTTAATATCTTTGAACGAACGAACGAACGAACGAGTCATATTTATGAAAAACGAGAAAGACCCAACCAGGCGCTCACAACTATAATGTATCTGTTCAGTAGAGTGATTCTCATGATAAGTTTATTGAATTATATTATGGTTGGAATCACATTTTCACGAAAGTGAAAATAAACGAACGGCAGATTGATACTGAAGTTGTCTCGGAATATGTTGATGATTTTTAAGTCGTCGCCACCATGTTTTTAACATTAGCTGGATGACGGAACGATTCGTCAATCATAACGATATGTGTCGAATTTCAATAAAACATTTGAACCACTGTTGATTTTTGATGCCGTTTCAACCCAGAATTACCAAGACACAGTGGTTCAGAAACCCAATTTCACACTCCCAATTGAGAACACGTTTAAAACGTGGTTTTCGATGTACAGTATCTTCAGCAAAGTTGCTCATAATGAGATCAAATTTATGTGATTAATCCTCCCTATTAGTGAGATAAATATATTATTTTAACTCAAGGTCAACAAAGGGGCTAAGTAACTTCGACAAAGTTCTACGAAAAGTCATTTCGAACAAGTTTGCAAAAAGCACTATTCCCGTAACTTGAGTAGAATTCATGATATAAAGTGTTTTCTGAAAATGGTTTCCTTCAACCAGTTCTTGTAAGAAAACACACACACACACATATATATATATATATATATATATATATATATATATATATATATATATATATATATATATATATATATATATATATATATATATATATATATATATATATATATATATATATATATATATATATATATATATATATATATATATATATATATATATATATATATATATATATAAATATATTTATATGAGTTTGTCATGTTATGTTATTCAAAACTACACAACACAAAAAAGTGCACTCGATTTTTTCAAAGACCGTTCAACCGGTTCTCTTAAACTTAGATTCAAATTGCATATTTTATGGGTTCATAGTATCCCCATGAATTTTATTTGGATCCGACTTCCGGCTCTTAAAATATGGAGTACAAAGTGAAAAATGAACTAAAAATGGGCACTTGATTTTCTCAGAGATCGCTCATCGGAATTCCACATTTTTAGGCTCAAAAGAAAAGTCTTGAAAATTCCTATAATATCAATGAATTACATCCGGATACGAATTCCGGTTCCGAAATAACAGGCAGAGAGGTATGAAAATTTAATTTTTTCCGGAGCGTGTTTTTACACAAGACTCGGTAAAATCGAGCTAATTACTTTCAAATAGACGTATAGTTCTACATGGTAAGGTTAGTTTATGATCAAATAAGTTGAGTTTGTGTATACCTGATCATCATTTCCCTGTTCCGGGAATTCCGGAAATATGCTTGTGTGCTCCAAACCTCCAATTTCTCAGAAACGGATAGATCGAGCTTTGCAAACTCAGTTTCAAATGAAAAACATTATGCTTCCATAAGTTAATGTAGAATTTTATCCAGATCCAGCTTCCGGCTAGTATGTGTGTGTATATATAGCGATAATGCAGACAATGTAAACAAATCTTCCAAATTTGATTCAAAACTAATCCAATTCATAGGTTATGCTAATTGCTGACCAAACGAACAAATTTCATCTGTTCCGTTTTCCAGCTCCCGGTTCTGGAAGTACCGGAAATCGTGATATGATGTGAAGTGAAGCCATCACGATACAAAATATATTGTGGAATTTAGCCTTTCTGTTTCAACAGACTCCGCAGCCGATTCTTACCATACATAATCATGGCATGGCTAGTACTACGATTCTACTGACACTATGAATCCTTCCAGGTTGGGGCTCGAACACATGACAACTGGCTTGTAAGACCAGCGCCGTACACATTGAACCACCAACCCGGGTCGATACAATATTATACAATGTAATATAATATAATACAAAACAATATAATACAACGCAATAAAATACAACAGATTATTAAAAAATATTATATATTATAATACAAAATAATGTTATATAATGCAATACAACTTTGACAAAATTGCTTGGAAAAATATAACATAACTGATTTATACAACAGACTACAACTTAATACAATATACAAAAGAATTTTCTGCGATACAATATATAACAGTCAATGTCGCAGAGTAAGCTATTCTCCACCAATGATAATTATATCCACATCAATAAAAATAATTTTATTAATGATTAGTTTAACAATTAATGATAATAATAATTATAATAATAATAATAATAATAATAATAATAATAATAATAATAATAATAATAATAATAATAATAATAATAATAATAATAATAATAATAATAATAATAATAATAATAATAATAATAATAATAATAATAATAATAATAATAATAATAATAATAATAATAATAATAATAATAATAATAATAATAATAATAATAATAATAATAATAATAATAATAATAATAATAATAATAATAATAATAATAATAATAATAATAATAATAATAATAATAATAATAATAATAATAATAATAATAATAATAATAGTAATAATAATAATAATAATAATCATAATAATAATAATAATAATAATAATAAATGTAATGAGAAAAAAAGTTTGAATGACAATATATTATATATTAAAATACAACATAAGTAAATATAATACAGCATGATATAATGCAATGTAATGAAATATATAATAATATAATATAATTTTTACAAACTTAGACTCAAAAAAAAGGATCAACGGCAATAAAAATAGAATTCTTGTGACCATTGCTCGGATCTCACATCCGGTTCCAGAACAACAGGGTGAGAAATAATTCTTATTCACTTGAGTTAAAACTGTTAAAATTGAAAAAGTTTATCGTGTTGTAAGCCCCAACAAACTTTTTTGTTTTTATGGAGTATTCAAAGAAAAGTGTTATGAAGAATCCTTAAGTAATATTAATGAAAACATGAGTTAAGATAGGCATCATTACACCACTAGATGGAATGAAACAGGTTCATTTTTGTTCCGATTATGATCGGCCCAGAAAAACTTTTTGAATCGAGCCCAGGTGGGCAGTGTGAAAGGCATCGTCTTACCCATCACGCTAAAGACTGTCCCAAAAAATATGAACGCACTTTGATTTCGCAGTAAATAATTCACAAGTGTTAGATATTCAAATTTTATTCGATATACTTATAATATTCGACTACAACAACAGAATATTATTCTCAACATTTGCTACTTAGCCATTGTAGACTAGCTGAGGCACCTTCTTGCTAACGTTCCTCATTAAATTCCGTACAGACTTCTTGGCGACAAGTTTTGATACTTTTTGCCTTTCTCATATAGAAAGGTTATGCAACCACTGTGAAAACCGACGTTTGAACCGAGGCCCGGAGGGCCGAGTGCCATATACCATTCGACTCAGTTCGTCGAGTACGCAAAATGTCTGTGTTTGTGTATGTGTGTGTGTGTATGTGCGTATGTGTGTATGTAACGTTTTTTTGCTTAACTTTTCTCGGAGATGGCTGAACCGATTTTCACAAACTTAGATTCAAATGAAAGGTCTTGAGGTCCCATAAAAAATCCCTAAATATTATTTGGATCCGACTTCCAGTTCGGGAGTTATGGAGTAAAATGAGCAAAAAGAAAGTAAATATGTGTTCTAACTTTTCTCATCGATGGCGCGACCGATTTTCACAAAGTTAGGTTCAAATGAAAGGTCCTGCGGTCCAATGCGTTATTCCTGAATTTCATGCGGATTCGACTTCCGGATCCGGAAATATAGGGTAAAGTGTGTTGAAAATTGTATACCATCACTTAAAATGGGGAAAAACCTTAAAAAAATTCTAAATCGACCTCAAATCTTTTCTAATTGATAGTTTTTATCAGCAGACGGTCAAACAAACCAATTTCGGTTGTTCTTTTAAGAAACGATAAATTTATTTTGAAGAATACCGCAATATTATATATGATAGTACACACTTAAAAAAAACCCTGTGATTGTACATCTTATTACATGCACATAAATGGAGCGTCACAGCTCACGCAAATTTACGTGGAAGAACATTTAATATTGTTTCTAAAACACCATACATGAAATCATTGGATCGCAAGTACGTCTGTTAGTCGACCGAGCCACAGAAGCATACAGCTGCATGGTTGGTAAAAGGTACATTCAAGTTCATACAGTCGCACCTGCTAGCAGAACGCAAGTTACAGTCGAAACCAGTAAAACTCAAGCTCATCTAACATTAAGTCATTACAAATGAGATTTTCCGTCATTTGACAAATTAGGTCTTTATGAAATACATCGTATGAGGGATTAGGTCACCTGTAAAATTTATTTTTTTTTGAGTGTATGATTGATATGAGAAAGGCATTATTACACCACTAGGTGGATTAAAACAGGTTTTTCCAATCTTTTTCGAACTGTTGAATGGTTTCGGCTGCCGAGACATGTTTCCTAAGAAGTGCCTACGTTAATACCCAAAACTCCTCAATTGATCGAAGTTGAGGGCAATTTGGTGGATTCATGTCTTTTAAGATGAAAGTGACATTTTTGGTAGTATACCATTCTACCGTTGATTTCGAGTAGTGGCAAGAAGCAAGATCTCGCCAGAAGACAACAGGATACTTGTGGCTTCGAATCAAGGGTAGAAGTCGTTTTTGTAAACATTCCTTGATGTATATTTCGCTGTTCATTGAAGCAGTGGTGATGAAGGGTTTCGAAATCTTACCGCAGCTACAAATTGCTTGCCAGACCATAGCTTTCTTACCAAATTTTTCGACTTCAATCGATGTCTTGGACTGGTATAACACTTACCCTTCTCGCACCGTATATACCGTGGTCCCGGCAAGGATTTGTAATCGAGTTTCACGTAGGTTATGCAGTTCAAATTTCCAGCAAGAATCGTATTGTACAGCTTTCGAACCCTCGGCCTGAACCGTTTCGGACTACGTTTTGGTTGTTTCTGCTTCTTATAGGTTCGAAGATTCAAACGTTCTTTAGCACGAAGAACATTTGACTTCCCGAACTGAAACCTCCTTCTTTTGCTCGAACGCCTTCTGTATACGTTTATCCAACTGAGGGATAGCAGGACCTTTTTTCGACCCGTTTTCGGTTTATCCTCAAAGGTGTTATCCTCACCGAACTTCCTGATTGCATTTCGCACGGCTTTTTCACTTACTCCTTCCATTTTTGTTATCTTTCTCAGTGACGGTCCGCGTTCTGTGCACCATTTGTACACAATTTTTCGACGATGTTCTGCTGAAAGTCCACACATTTCGAAACAAACTAATGAAAACGAATAAAGGACTATTCATACATATCTGGTCCGATTCAGTGCCGACACGACACCGTGCACGGATGCTTATATTATATCATTCGTTTTCTATGAGCGCATTCACACCTATCCAGCACCGTGGCTTTTCAGTGCAGCTCGCCGTCATTGTAGCGTCCGTCCGGCAAACACAAATTCGTCGTCACCGATATTTGTTTATTTTCACTGAAGTCGGTATGTCACTGCATTTGCTGTGCCGGAACGAAAACAGCACAGAAACAGAACAGAAGAGTTCCGACAAAAAAAAAAGCATTGACGGCGCACTGGAGGCAGTTTCACTAAACCGTCACGGAGCTGAAATGTGTGATAAGTCACTTATAAGATTACATTTCGCAAAACGGAAACATTCGATATTACAAACAATGACCATCTCCGGGAAAATTAAGCTGTAAAGAAAAGTGCGTTTTGTTGGTTACGTCACTTATACCCTTATATATCCGAACCAAAAATTGCAAACATTTGAAGTTTAAATTAGATGAGTGACTTAAAAATAGTTCTACAGCGTATCTAAATTTGTGAAAATTTGCTCAGCCATCTCCAAAAAAAAATAAGCGAAGAGCGTTTTGTCGTTTACGTAACTTGTACCGTTGTATCGTCGAACTTGATCAATAACCCAAAAGTAACGAGCTTGAGCTGGTTATAGTCGGTTCATTTTCAACTTTCAACCAGTTTGTTTTCTTGAAGTGTAATATGTTCAATATAACTTAGTAGATTTTACACGATAAACTTTAAGTGTGAGGGTAGGGTGCGTTTGATGCATTGAAGAAAAAAATAAGTTTTTGAGAATATTAGCAAACTAAAACTCGTTCACTAATCTTTGAAGCCATAACTCCCATGGATTGTTCCGAAAAGTCATTTGAAATAGTTTTTGCTATTTTACCCCAACGTCGCTTTTCGCAATATAAGAGAGAAACATTCAAAACTAGCTCAAGACGGCTCTACGTCTTAAAAAAGACTAAAACACAAATCGTTGAAAGTCAATCGAAAGTTTGATCGTCTTCAAAATATTGTGTTCGAGATCACGATTAGGGTAAAGTATTGTAAAGCGTCCCTGCTGGCCAAAACGACGCCCTTCCTTTTTTAAGCATTGGAGACTTTTGTAAACAAGTTTTATCACTAACACTATCTTTTCGTAGGATCTTTCTGCTATGCAAGTTTGGTAGTTGTCGTTTGCTGGGAAATATAAAAAATCAGATGATATCATGAGGCAGTATTTCGATGTAAGGTTTTACTTCTACTAAATAAGCATTTTATCCGCCATATCTTTTATGTACTAATTTTCCCAAAACAGTCACTTTATGGACAATTCAAGGGGTATAATGCAGTATTATTGTGAGGCAAAATATCGTTTATTGTGTGTTATACCACTGATTTTTTGTGAGGCACATTAAACGGCTGCTGGGGCTTTATGTCCAAGGCAGTGAAAAAATGTTCCTTAGCCGTATAGCAATGAAAGACTAACATTCTCGAGAATAATATAATCATATATTTAAAATTATCTCAATGTTTTCTAAAGGAGGGCATATTATTATATAGAAGAAAAGCAGATAAAGAAGATATTTTTTGCATCAGAAATCAATTGCATAATCAATTAATTACAATCGGAAACCAACCTTTTTATCCGTAGAGTGACTGTATTGAGAAAATTCGTATATCAAAGAAATGGCTTTGTTTTTCTGGATTTCCATACTGTAAATAGATATATTAGCACTGCTAAAAGCTAATTACTACTTAGCAACCGACCATTAGACGTTTTACACGATTAAAATGCTTGTTTAGTCGAAGCAAAACCTCACATCGAAATGCTGCCTAATGATATTTTCAGTTTTTTTCATATTTTCCAGCAAACGACAATTGCCTAACTTGCATATAATAAAGATCTTACGAAAAGATAGTGTTAATGATAAAAGTTTTGTTTAGAAAGGTTTTGAATATTTTAAAAAGGAAGGGGGCGTTTTGGCTAGCAGGGGCGCTTTATAATGCTTTGTGTTTCTGTTAAGAAATGGTGTAAGGAAGCGAAGGGCTTTTCGTAGCTCTAGCAATGAAATTGTTCTTTCCAGCTCAGCACAATCAGTCGAAGCTGATGATCAAGTTTCGCATTGGTATGTACTACCATGTCCTTGCCTTGATATGTATAGTTTTTTTTAATTAATGGAAAGATAATAAATCTGAGATAATTTTATGTCGTTTCTTGCACATTGTAGACATTTGGTCCCTGCGGAAAGTCAAATTACACGAAATAAACAACTTCGGTTTGAGTAAGATCGAATAAAGACATCAAGCGAAGCGTTGATATGTGCTGACTTGATGATTCACTTAAAAAAAAAACTGAATTGCATGAAATGAACTGATTCACTGATCATTCTTACCGCCGGCTGATTGATTTTTAGCCCTTCAAAGAGTAGTCGTCTTCAGTTGTGTCGAATTAAAATTTAAATAAGCTGCTGAGAAACGGGAAAAACAAACTAGGAGCCAAAAACTATCCATGTTCCGTACAGGCGAAGGACGTTGTACCTCAATTAGATTGAGTTGCTAATTGGACTTTCTATCCGTTTCAAAATCAGCTCCGCCTGAATTGATATCCAAACTGAATCTACAGTTCGTGTGTTACTTTTACAGTTACCTGTATCGTATTATGTCCCACATCAAGAGAGAAAAACTGAAAAGTTTTGTACTACTCGGTTATTTACTCATGCACATGTAATTCTGCGGTTTCTGAACATTGCTCGAGAGTGAACTGCACACCAACATAGCAATGTGCTGAGGGAATGCTTTTCCCAAAGCGACAAATTTTTCCAGCAAACATCGTAAAATGTAGAGTAGACGAAAACAATCTGTCATGAGATAAAAAAACAGTATTCCCTTAGGATTAGCCGGATGAGGTAATAAAATTCACACCCGATCTATTTTCACAGAGCAGCATTTTTTTTGTTGTTGGCTACATATCCTACCATTTCATTAGTTATCTAAATGGCAGAACGCATTGCAACCGGTTATCAAGAGAGATATAAAAAACGGTACAAATTTCATTATAACATAGATTTAAATTTACTATGGAAATCTGGTTGGTTTACCGGTCGTTGAAGCTACAAAAATGCATTAATAATTTTTGAGATAATTTCAAAGATAGCCAAATTAAAATTTTTCAAAATAACCAGTATCGTACATTCATCGATTCGTCGTTTCATAGTACGGCATGTGCACGTTTGGCACCCGTTTTTGATCGATATTTCCGGTATAAAAATTAAATGTATCAAATGAAATCAGCAGCGTTGTTCAATTTGGCACATTTCGATCCCATGGAGGTCATTATCTCTTCATCGTCACTCCATGTGTGCGCTTTTTTCACCTGGTTTCCCAGGAGGTTTCACATTAATTAAAACTGATACTTTGTATCTATTAAAATGGTGGAATATCATAACTTTTATCCGATCCATAACGAAGCAAACGAACCGAACGACGTCGATAGGAACGCTATACCATTTCACTTTCATAAAACTGAAACAGAATGTGAGCCGGAACGGAACTACTGGGTTGATTAATGGTGGTGGTGTACTACTACCAGCAATGATAAAAAATGATCCATTTGGAATATCGAGCGAAATTGAAAACGTGCAGCATGAGATTCGAGTGGTTCTAATGAATTTGAAATCGGATTCCACGAAACGAGTCCAACACGATAACGGAAATAATTATGCATCGATCTTGGCGAAACTTTTAAAAGGCGACCAAAGTTTTGTCGATTATAATTTTGTTTGACAAAAGAACCAAGTAACCACATCAACATTCTGACCTCGTTCTTATAATCAATTTCTTCAAGCTAATATTGGATGTCGTTTCAAAATTTAGGGAAAAACAATGGAAAGATTAAATTTGGAATGAAACCGATTTGCTGTTAGTTCAATCCTAGTTCCTTCAATTTTTTTATTCATTTATTTTTTTGTCTTACTTTAATATTGGTCGGCTTTTCAACATTCACCCTCTGAGATAGTGATAAGTTTTTGATTGTGATTGCCTAACGTATCAACATAATTTTTGCTACATGCAATCGGAAATATGATCATAATTGTACCTTATGATAAAAAATGAACCGGAAATTTCATTTTAAAATTCCCGCGCATGTCCAATCGGTAAACTTTTATTCTCTCAACGTTGGCAACAGTTTTATACACATTCTGTCAAATTTTGACGCATATTGTACGATTAGTTTTTGTTAGGCGTCTATACAAAGATGTTGAAAAATGTTCGTGTGGGGATTTTTATAATGGATGAAAATTTAGAACAACGGCTCGCCTTCGAAGCGCCATTTGGTCGATTGTTGTGTGGTTTCGACGTCATATTCATAGATCCACACCTCATCACCAGTTATGATGCATTCGATGAATGTGGGGTCACTATCTGCGTTGGAAATCATTTCTTTGGCCACATCAACACGACGCTGTTTTTGATGAAATTCAGCTTTTTTGGCACCAGCCGAGAAGCGACGCGTTTCAAACCCAAAACATCAGTTAAAATGTGTTCGGCTTATCAATAAGAGATGCCCAACAACACAGCAATCTCTCTAATCGGTACAGAACGATTTTGCAACACGATTTGCTTCGCCGATTCAATGTTTTCTTCAGTAACAGATGTTGTTGGGCGGCCAGGGATCTCATCATGATCCAAGCTTGTACGGCCACCTTTGAAGCGTTTATACCACTCGTATGCCTGTGTTTTTCCTAGACACGATTCACCAAAGGCCTTTTCTAACGTTTTCAACGTCTCGGAACACTTAAATTCATTTGCAACACAAAATTTGATGCACGCACGTTGTTCTAAATTTTCTTCCATTATAAAAATCGCCACATGAAAATTTTTCAACTTTTTTGTATAGACGCCAAACAAAAACTAATCGTACGACATGCGTCAAAATTTGACAGAATGTGTATAAAAGTGTTGCCAACGTTGAGAGAATAAAAGTTTACCGATTGGACAAGCGCGGAATTTTAAAATGAAAATTCCGGTTCTTTTTTTATCATAAGGTATATGACAGATATTTCAATCCGATTTCCGAGGAGGAGTAAAGTACAAACCTTCACGAAGAGATTCCATGTTTAAGCGTGTAAATAAATTGAATTATCGCGAAGCAACACGATTTTTAAGACGAGATGTTGATCATGCGACGCTCACTGCAAGCGTGAGTTACAGAAATAGCAGACGCGTGGCGCCCTCCGTTTCTCAACCATTCATGGTTTCAGCATGGCCATAGTGAAAATTAGTCACACGAATAGCACTCAAGATATTCTCATTGGAAATAAATTGGATTAGGAATATATTTTCCTATAGGTAATGTAGAGGTTTGCGGCATTAAATTGCATATTTCGCTTCGGCACAAGGTTTCCTAGGTAAAAAATGGTAAAATGATGTATAATTTATCCAGAAAAAAATAAAACTATGCATTACCTTCTACAAAATTATGGGATTTTAGATTTTCTACAATTATTCCAAACAAAGTAAGCATAAAAAAATAACTCGAAACAAGTTATGATTAGAAAACTAGTTTTATGGGGGTTGCCATAATCCAATAACTAAAACAAACTTTGAAAAGTCCTAAAAAAAGTTCCAACGAGTTCCACTTTGATTTTTTTTTCATAGTATTGGGCATATCTTTTTCTATCAATTTTGTAAAAATAATCTGCATAAAGTTGCATCTTTCGCTTCGGGGCAAGGTTTTATCATAGGCATAAAAAGGTAAAATGTTGTATAACTTTGTCAAGAAAGAACAAACCTATGCACTACCATCAACAAAAATATGGGATTTTTTTCTCTACAATTATTCCAAACAAAGTATGCATAACGATATAACTCAAACCAGGTTACGAATAATAAACTGATTTTAAGGGGGTTGCCACAAAAACGCTTTGTATATCCGAAACGGTTCGACCTAGACTTTCGGAATATTTGACAAAGTAAATTATTTTCAATAATTCTAAAACTTTGCAGAAGAAAAAAAATTTCTATCTCTTCAGAAAAAAAGTTATGGTTATATTTTTTGCCAAAGCAGGCCATGAACAATTAGGGATATATTCAAATTACGCGGTATATATTTGTAAATAATTTCTTAAAAGCAACTATTTGCATTAAAAGAACGGTTTGGAAGCTTCTGATTTATGTCCACGTTTTTGTTGATTCGAACCATTGTGTGACGTACCGAACCGGCAGCATTCAGTTCTTCACTCGTTTTTCTTCCAATCGAAGCTCAGTTTTATCACCGTCTCTTGAAGTAACAAAATATCTCTCTCAATAGTGTGAGTGTGGCCTTCAAATAAGGTTCAAATTGGTTCAAGATAATAGATGAAGGATAAATTAGATAGCTGAACTATCTGTTACAGAATATATATAAATTAAAAGTTTCCTCCTCCAGTTTTAATTTTCAATACTTTACTCCATTTATAATTCTATTCATTTGAATTTGCTCACTACCAAGAGCGAAGAGAATGCAGCAGCTAGACTACTTAGCACTGGAAACTGAGCAAGCAAAACTTCAAATGACTAGGAACGATTATTCAACTGACTTAGTAGGGATAGGCTGATGGCCCTAAATTTCATTTTCAGCTTATATTATTTGATTGAAAATGAAATTTTACCGCACTGCTCACCACACTCCCCCACACCAAAAAGTTTCAATTTGAAGCCTCCTGGTTGTGTACACAACTAGTCTCAGCAAAAAAACAGGAAACAAATATTCCCTTGCAAATACTAGAAAAACCAATTGAATTTTTATACAAATCCGGTGAGATTTTATTTATTTCTGCTTCGATGTGCAATTTACTATCAACAACAAAATGTAGTTAGAGTATTATGTTTCAGCGCAAAATTATTTGTCAATATGTATTAAGATCAACTTTTAATAACAACAAGCTCAGTTCACTTTCACATCTCATCCAAGTCAATCGATAAAACGAAACCGTTTACGTTCGGCACGAAAAAAAAAACAAAGTACAGTATTGTGTAGTGAACAATAGAACGACCTTGAAATGAATGAACCAAACGAACAAAAGCTACCGCCGCCACTACGAATTATTACAAGCATTGTTGACTTCAGGCAGTGCCAAATTCGACCTTCGATACGAGAACTTGAAGGTTTGCTCAAGGAGCAAATGCATCTTGATATTAAACATGTGCATTTACTTCAATGCAATAAGATATTTAATGTTGTTTACATCCAGCTTTATGAAGAGTTGGATGCGATTCAAATCGCTATAGATAATAACAATGTGCACTATGTGGAGCATGAAACCATCAAGTACAACATACTAATGTACTACTTTACTTTGTGATTTTCCATGTATATGGAAGATAGTGCTATGGAAGAGCGTGTGCATGATCTACCCTCAAGCGTCTGCGATCGTTATATTCGCAGAACTATGTCCCAGTACGGAGAGATTCTTTCCATCGAAAAAGAAAAGTTAAAGAACTGTTTCCCAGGTATTCTAAATGGCGTACGTTTGTTACGCATACGTTTGAAAAAGGCTATACCTTCTTATGTGATTTTCGGCCAAAATACAAGGATTCCGTGCAAATCACTTGTTACCTATGACAATCAGATGACTACATGTCAATATTGCCAAAAAGCTGTTCACTATAGTAAGCAATGTGCAAAACTGGACAAAAAGTTATCTTCACCAAAGAATAACAGCGTTCCTTCCACACCAACCCCAATACATCAGAGGCAGCCATCAACAACGATGAAGCATCCTCCCTAACGAAACCATCAGTATCCCCTATAGAACAAGGTACACCAGCTGCAGCTAACAAATTACCCAACGCCTGGGCAAAAAGCAACGATTATTCCGCCAACAATAGTGATGCCGAAACAATGGACGGGAGCATGAACAGCGAACCACTGCTCCCCCTTCATTCGCTGGATAGTTATGAAAGCACCTTTCCTCCAAGAAAGAGAATAACAACGAGATCCAGCAAAAAAAATAAACAATATTTTATAATGGCAAAAAAATAAATAAACAATATTTTATAACAACATTTTTTAAGCTTAAGTGTAAAGGAGCCGAATAAAATAAACTAATCAGAGATTATAAGCCTTATAGAGCCTAAGTATTCTAAATTTTGACCCCTTTTACTTACACCAAAGGAGTCCAACTCAGGCATCTCATTAATGCAAACCATTCGACTCTCTGATATTTCAAAAAGTAAAGGTAAATGTCGTCTACCATTTACTATCCGAACCGGTACAAGTGAAGTTACGAAAAGTTATCACATTCTGCCTGCGACTGTGAGCTAGTTTTAGCCACGGAAAACTGGAAAAAATTGTCCAAACTATTGCTTGTGTTAATTTTTGTTTCGGAAAAAAGTTTTGAAGAAATACCGATTTTTATAAAGGTGCGGCCTCTCACCTGGATTTATCCTAAGGGTACAGTCTCAAATTCTGATACCGAAAATAGTAAAAGCTTGAACAACTGTCTCAAATATTAATCTAATTATAGTGATTATCGATAGCAGGATGCGCAAATCTTCAAATATCAAGGGGAACGTGCCATTTGAGCCAATTTGTTCGGATTCCTGATGCGCAAAGGAAACGTGTTAATTTTATACGTATTCACGTCGTGCAATTTTGACTCCAACATTACCCATCGGCTTTTTTCGGATTGCAGCCACCTTGTGATTCTTTAAACTAACAATTCTCGTATATACTGAGCTAATTGTTGGTCTCTTCGACGTAGGAACGTTTTTTGATAAACTAGTTTTCGATTCACAATATCCCAAATAACATGATAATTCAGAAGAAATTGTTCTAACAAGCTTCTACCGAATTTATTTATTTTAGATCACCATAATCGGATGACTTCTACCGGAAACTCAGTCCAGTGCAGGACACAGCTAAGTGGTTCCAGAATGCAGAATGCTCTGGACAACGGCGGTGGTCAGCTGAATGGAAACTATTTTGGCAACGCAAGCTGTATGCTGCAGCGAATCGTTAATTAATTGGTGATTATCCGTGCCGGTTGAAGAACGGTCGGTGCGCGTGGAAGGGTAGGTAGCGAGAGCAGCATAATTCGAATAATTTATTATGATTTCTGAGCCGCGATTCTGCAAACGGTTAGGATGAACGAATCCGAGAGTTACTGCGCCTGGATAGTCTGGTCGGTCCGATTTTCCAGGGATAAATTTATCAAACATTGCGACACATTGGCAAGCCAATCTGGGTTACGGCAGTAACGGCAGCTTCAGCAGAGATCACAGACGAGTGAACATGACTGACGCTCTGCATACGAAGCAGAACTGCTTCCACTCGCACCTTTTTGCCTTTTGCCACTCCGGATCGGTAAGGGACGGAACATTATTGAACAAGAGCCAACAGCTAATTGAATGCACATTTGACACTTTTTGGTCTGTTCCGTGTCAAACAAACATGCCCCGGTTTTCGAGCCGTCGCACCGAATGAATTAAGTGAGCCTAATGACGAATAGAAGCACAGTTTTCGGCTGCTAGTTTGCGAGTCAGCTATCCAGACACGTCTCAAATCGCTGGTCAGTATCAAATTTTTATGTCATCAGGCAGGATTTTTTTAATGAAAAACTGGTTAACCGGACTTCTGCTACCATGCTGGAAAAAGGTAACATGTTCCGGTCAATTTACTTTATCCTTATCATCCCTCATTGTTTTACAATTCAATTTTCCTTGTCTTTCGAGAGAAGTACTTATTCTAATGGAAATTGTTAACAGAAAGTTTCCTATTTGGAGCGTTATCCTTTTCATGAGGAACACATCTGTTTTCCATATAGGGGTACAAATAAAAAAAACTCAAGGAAGTAAACGCACACAACAGCGGTTAAGTTTTGAACATTTACAGTTCAGTCAATTTTGATTCGCTTTGTAATATTATTTGACCTACTAATTGGATTGGATACGTAGACGTAAAATCATAATACGAACACAAATCTATACGCAGGCATGGCCCTGGCCTCTCCCGAAATCAGAAATATGTCCAAAAATAAAAGTTTGATAAAATTTTTGGGGCTGTTGATCCTGTAGATTGCAAATTCCTGTAGAATTTGAGAGTTTCGCGATGGTCGAAATTCTACTGCCGATAAAGCCCGCAGCAGTAGACCCTACGAAGCGGTTACACAGAACCGTGTCAAAGCTACATAAAATGGAGATTAAAACCGGGGCAAAATAAACGATAATAATATTACATAAAATTGTACTATATGACCGGGAAGAGAAAGTGCGCGAGCTTGTCATAGTTGGGTAAAATTCTGGAGATGAGAAAGATATCCAGATGCCGGATCCTGCACGTACTTATTTAGGACTAAAAAGACGAATGCAAGCGCACTTTGAATACATGCCAGGGTGCATTAATGGAGCGATTAATGACCGAATGGCCTTACATGAAGCACATAAGCATAGCTACCATGGTTAAAATCAGCAGTTTAGGATACTCATCCGATTAAATCGAAACCAGTATAGCCAAAGTAAGTTTTTATGGTCATCAACTTATATGATTTACAAATTTAGAAGATGTTTTTAGTTCTCCATGAATCGGAGTAAGGGAGATATCTCGGACCACTTCTCAGAGTCCATCGCATCATCAAAAGTCTTGTCGATTATTGTGCTCTATAAATGGACATTTAGAAGGTCTTAGACATGTGTGACAGTAATGGCATGACAAGAAACGTTAAGAAATGAAATACAACAACCTTCTCTCGGGCACAGTAACAACTTTTATATAAATACTTATAAATGATAGTTCCAGTGGAAAACTTTAAAGTTTCTGTTAAAAACACTGGTAAAAGGATCACCGAGAATTAGCAATCTTCAGTAACGTTATTTTTTATCTGAGGGCCACTCCCGAAACGAAATCCTGGGTACGGACCTGTCTATACGTAACACTTTCCCAAGTGAAAAGCGCTATAAAAATGGCATACAAGCCAAACTTGAACACAAATTTGGCGTAAATCCTGTTGAATCTATATAGAACTTTATGACCTAAGTGCAAATAACAGATTCTCTTTGTTTGCATTTCCGTCCGCTTATTACGGTACTCCTAGCAATCCTTCTCTCTACCTATTGGCAGATAATAATAACAAAAACTGTCCTCTTTTATTCCGCACTAAAGAAATTAGAGAAAAATACAGGAATTTTCCGCAACAATCAAAATAATAAGTTTAGTTATTTAATTCAGTTTCGGTTTCCGAATTCTGTACTTCTAGATTCTGGTGAAGATACATAAATGATGGAAAAAATACTCAACAGCTTTAAACTCCGGTTAAATTTAACAAATCTACTTCCGTTAAAATATTATCAGAGGAACTATTCAAAGTTTTCCTGCATAAAGTATGTAAATCTACAAATAGAAAAATTGTCTCAGAATTCACACAAACAATCAACTAATACGAACGATTATCGATGTTCGGTAGTGTGAAAAAGTGTAAATGTTTTATTCGTATTCACGTCCTCCGGTTATGTCTGTGACATAACCCACTCGCCTTGTTGCGTTATCTCTCTATGTGACAGGTTGCAATTTCATGCACACTATGAAATCACAATACATTTCATTTAAATCTGAATTTGTGAAGAATCTGTTTCTGAGAAATTGGAAGGATTTCCGGTTTGGAGCACTTTTCCGGAACCAGGAACGATAATCCGGTATACCAACGTATTTGATCATATACTAACCATACCTGCCTAATTGCAGTATTATACGGTTATTTGAATGTATTTGGCTCGATTCTTCAGTGTTATGTAAAAAAACACGCCTCTAAAAACGAAACATTTATAACTATCAGCCTGTAACTCCGGAACCGGAATTCGTATCCCCACACGGACAGAACATCGATTCTCAAAATGAGCAAAAAACATTGTTTGAGAAAATGAATTAATTATCATGATTTGATAATACACCACGATTAAAAGTTTTCGGACCATGAACCGGCCGGATTTATTGTGCTGAAATTTAAGTGTAACATATCGTACACTCATGGATATAACTTCATCCGTATTTCGGTTACGATGGTTTTTTAAGCATAAAGTGAACTACTATATGGACGACTTTAAGGGAATGGTATCTTTTACAGATGATTCCTTTTTAAGATTTTTTCATTTTAACTAATGCGTCTAAAGCCTCACCTTCGAATAGGCAAACAGAAAATAGGTAATTTCTTAAGATCAGTTTAAGTTCTTCATATCTGAGTCATTTTTATATATAAATAATGTACTGAATTTCGATGAACGTGTGGTCCAAACCTCTTATACATACATTATCGAGATCTTGAATATATTTATGTTGTAAACTTCTATATGATGTCTAGATATTTCTCAAAACATCGTTTGAGAAGACAGATAAAATATACACATTTTATATACATCAAAATACCTAGACGCGTAAAGAAAACATATAAGAACACAATATTACTATGATATTTGCTAAATGAAAGGCGAAACCGGGTTTACTCCGTTCATGAACTTTAATGACGACAATTCTTTGTGTGTTTTAAGTAGATTTAACAAATACAATTCATTTCTATTTATTATAAGAATGTTCCGCACAATCAAGTAAAAATTTAGACTTTAGTGCTTGTATTCCTATATTCTATTTGGGTCAGGGTCATGTCGCCGAAAGCCATTTCGCCGAAAGGG
Organism: Malaya genurostris; assembly: GCF_030247185.1. Taxonomy (NCBI): domain Eukaryota; kingdom Metazoa; phylum Arthropoda; class Insecta; order Diptera; family Culicidae; genus Malaya; species Malaya genurostris. Next base: position 271,556,319 of record NC_080571.1, read on the forward strand.
TCATTTCACCGAAAGCCATTTCGCCGATTCCTGCAATTGTCTTAAAATCGTAATGGGAATCGATTTAAAATAAATACAAATTAAAGATGATAACGTTAACGCCCGTTTTGTTGACCTACAATTGTACTTCTTGAATAAAGATTGATTCATGGACCTCAGAACGGAGTTCCCAAAGAAACTTGCTGACTACTAATCATCAAAGCAATTCCATAGGTATCTACCAAGGAAATGTATGTGGTATTTTCGTTTACTAAATAGAAAATATCTAATGCGGCTTCGCCACATCGACTTGATTCGTGTGCTGTCCGAACTCGCTACCGCTCGTTCGGACCTAACTAAAGCAAAGACTTCATGTGTACAAAAAAGTGTCTTGCAAATAGCATTAACTTTACGTCTGCTCAGCGGATTATGTTGATCCGGGGGTTTGCGTCAGCATAATCTGCTGACGCACTGATGAGTCGAAGACGAAACGTAAACTTAAGAAAATGGTTATGTGCACCTAGCATAAACTTGGGGGTAAAAGTAAGCTTTTTCCCCTTCAAATTACCACAATCTGTACGGCCAGTAAGCCGAAACTTGTTTCGTTCGAGACGTCAGGTTAGACGTTACACTTCATGTGTACAAAAAAAAGTGTCTTGCAAATAGCATTAACTTTACGTCTGCTCAGCGGATTATGTTGATCCGGGGGTTTGCGTCAGCATAATCTGCTGACGCACTGATGAGTCGAAGACGAAACGTAAACTTAAGAAAATGGTTATGTGCACCTAGCATAAACTTGGGGGTAAAAGTAAGCTTTTTCCCCTTCAAATTACCACAATCTGTACGGCCAGTAAGCCGAAACTTGTTTCGTTCGAGACGTCAGGTTAGACGTTACACTTCATGTGTACAAAAAAAGTGTCTTGCAAATAGCATTAACTTTACGTCTGCTCAGCGGATTATGTTGATCCGGGGGTTTGCGTCAGCATAATCTGCTGACGCACTGATGAGTCGAAGACGAAACGTAAACTTAAGAAAATGGTTATGTGCACCTAGCATAAACTTGGGGGTAAAAGTAAGCTTTTTCCCCTTCAAATTACCACAATCTGTACGGCCAGTAAGCCGAAACTTGTTTCGTTCGAGACGTCAGGTTAGACGTTACACTTCATGTGTACAAAAAAAGTGTCTTGCAAATAGCATTAACTTTACGTCTGCTCAGCGGATTATGTTGATCCGGGGGTTTGCGTCAGCATAATCTGCTGACGCACTGATGAGTCGAAGACGAAACGTAAACTTAAGAAAATGGTTATGTGCACCTAGCATAAACTTGGGGGTAAAAGTAAGCTTTTTCCCCTTCAAATTACCACAATCTGTACGGCCAGTAAGCCGAAACTTGTTTCGTTCGAGACGTCAGGTTAGACGTTACACTTCATGTGTACAAAAAAGTTAGAGGGTTGTATTCAAGACACGACCGAGCACAATAACATTAAAAATGGAACGTTTCTAGGGTCTTCATAATATATACAAAAATAAAGAGATGATGATACACTAAACTAAAAACTTTTTCAATTGACTAATTACAAACTTGCTCTAGTTTTAGCGCTTAGATTGTTGGCGAATGATAAAATTGACAATTAGATTCTTTCTTGATAATTAATTATATTCAATTTTGATCCCTTTCCACAATTTTTTACATTGTTAAGATTTTGAATAACGTCCTTTAACTAGAATTCAAAGTTACTTGAAAGCTCAATTTTAGATACAAACAACCTAAAGATTTAATCCTGAACAAATGAAACTGTTTTATTTTATGACAATAATCTTCGAGAAACGTACAAACTTATTAATTTTATAAACAGTTAATCGATCCAAGAGAAGATTTTTTTTATTTTAACGAAAAATGTTGTACCAGTAAGCTCAGTAATAGTGTAATTTTATTAATCCTTCTTCAAAATCGTCGATAATCTTCGGAAAGTGTCGGTAAATAATATGGCAACAATACGAGGAAGAAAAATGTGAAACAGTCCGCATAAAATATTTAGTTACTTACATTGATTTTCGCTTTGGCATATTAGGAATATACAAAATGGATACGCAACAAAATTCAGAAATTTTGTTCATATTGTAACTTGATGTTATTAACACATGCATGAACATTGTCATAGTTACAACGCGTGTTTTGAAGCAAATAATAATTGAACTGAAACTGGCGGTTAACCAAATTCTACGAGAGTTGCTATTCAAACGATCAATTTGATACTATATGATATTGCATCTAATTGTACTGTATATGTGAGCCTGTGGAACTCATTTATACTACCAAACCGAGAAGGCCGCTTTTAGATAAGTTTCAGAATTTAATTTTGAATCTTTTGAAGCGTTTAATTCCTGGTGGGACAACAACTTGTTCAGTCACATATAATGAAGAAGAAGTTTCTATGATTATCATAATAACACAACTTTATACTGAATCCATTTTCGCGCCACCGTTTTGTTCGTATGGGAATGGAGATTTAAGTATGCAAACCGATCCGTTGACAAATTAAAACATTTTTAAGCTTACTATATTGAAGCTTTGGAATCATTTAAATGAGGAAAATCCATTAACAAATGATCGAGGAACAAGCGCTGAAAATTAGATCCGAATTAGATCTATTGCCGATAATACTAAATTAGCCTGATAGTTACCAGAGAACCATAATAAAATACTCAATTCAAATAAATTTTTCAATGGAATGCAATTGAAATATTCAAATGACGTTTTCTCATAAGTTTAAGTTAAATGTTTCCGAATCGATTGGTTGTTGAATTATATAAATCCATAAACAAATGACTGAGGTATGAGCGTTCAAAATTATGACAGAAAAATGTTAAGCGATTAGTTTTAATTTGACACCCAGCCTCGGGAAGCGAAGTGTAAGGCATTTTTAATGGCAAAATCGACCAACAATTTGCTAAATACATGCGATATTTCAAAAGAACCGATAACCATGCTGATTCGGTTCTTCAATAGCTAGATGATATATAAGATATTCAAGCGAACACGAAGCGGTGTTGTGCAGACAGCAGGAAGTTTCACCAACACATAATGCAAAAGCGACAATCCAGCAAGTGAACGCATATACAATCCAGTCATCAGCTCACTGGACAAGCTACTTGTTTCATTCGCAGTCAAACATCAACTAGGCAAAGAAATATTGTGCAGCCTATATTTATAGATTTCTCTTCATACTACGCAGAACGATGCGGTGTTTTTTATGCATGACGCAAAGCCTCCTATGCCGAACAAGAAGTTGACGTCATTTTGTAAAGCAGGGATTGGTGGATGAAAACATAGGTCGATTCCAACCATTTTTTCAATAGTATGCTATTGAAATACTGAAACGACGTCGTCATACATGTTTAAGTTAAAAGTTTCCGAATCGATTGGTTGTTAAATTATAACAATCCATCAACAAATGACCGAGTTATTAACGTTCAAAATTATGACACAAAAAGGTTACGCGGCTATTTTTGAAACTTTTAATTGACACCCGGCCCCGTAAAGTGAAGAGTAAGGCATTTTTAATGCCAAAAGTGTCTTGCAAATAGCATTAACTTTACGTCTGCTCAGCGGATTATGTTGATCCGGGGGTTTGCGTCAGCATAATCTGCTGACGCACTGATGAGTCGAAGACGAAACGTAAACTTAAGAAAATGGTTATGTGCACCTAGCATAAACTTGGGGGTAAAAGTAAGCTTTTTCCCCTTCAAATTACCTAAAGCAAAGAAACCTAGCTTTGAGTAGACCGGGCAAACGAGGCGGTTACAGGTTTGTATGCAAGAGGCCGCCGCTTCCGACTGCGGTTCGGCGGCCAACTCAGGCGGCGTCGCCTCGGCGGCTTTATGCCGCCGAGCTATCTTGGCTTCGTTTATGTGGCTGCGCCACATCAGTTATACATAAGGCATAATAACACAAAAAAATAATTTGATGTGTTCGAAATTATCCTTTCGGCGAAATGACCCTTTCGGCGAAACGACTTTCGGCGAAATGATCTATTCGGCGAAACGACTTTCGGCGAAATGGCATTCGCATCTTCTAGATTTGGCTCAAAACTGATTTAATTTGTTTGGCTCACAACTGATTTAATTTGTGTATTAGTTACTTACTAAACAAATCGACTTCGACTATATCGACTACCAGTTCCCAGTTCTAGAGATACCGGAAATAGTATTAAAGCACTCTAAAACGAGACTCACTCAATTTTCTCAGAGATGATTAGATAGATTTCCACAAACTTGGGCTCAAATAAAAGTTAGTATAGCCTCATAGGTTGCCGTTTAGTTTCATCCTGGTCCGACTACTGGCTCCATATCTATAGGATAAAGTGTATTTAATCATTTAGTTCTACGATGCAAAATGAAGAAAAATTCTTATTAGCTTGATATAACTGTTTACAAATTGAATATGTTATGTTAGTTCATACCCAAAGAATTTTTTTTATTTTTTTCAAGATTGTTAAAAAATTTCTAGACAGAATCTCTAGTGATATTTTTGGAAATATAAGTAATATGAGAAAGGCATCATTACACCACTAGATGGATTGAAAAAGGTTTTGTTTTTTTAAGTAAGCCTATATTGTTGATGAAATTTGAATAGAAGTCACAGAAATTTTTCACTTTGCTTACAATGTAAAATTCAAATAAATTTTTTCAGTGCTTTTCGCTAAAACACGAGTGGCCCAAAGCTGCCGACTTTCCCTTACTGTAAGTACAAATCGCCACGTGATCGACATCAAATGATCAAATTGGTTCAAGTTTTGCTATTAAAACCGACCTGAGTAATCCCCAAAACATGAGAAACTCATTTTGTAGCACAACAAAGCGAATGTGGTCAACATTTCTGAACTTAGATAAGAAGCTTCACCTGCCATACTCTCCAGATTTGACCTTTTGCGACTATCGTTTGCTTTTATCGATGTCGACACGCACATACTGAGCAGCTCGTCCCTGTTTATGAAGATGTGGAAAAATGACTTCACAACTGGATAACTTCAAACGATGAACGGGTGAGTGAGCTGATGAAAAGGTGGAAAGAATGCGCAACTTTCGCAGGGAACTACTTTGAATGAAGTATTGTGAACCGAATTCTTACAATCTTCATGTGTTTTCACTTAAAATGTCAACTATAAAAGCTACTCTACACCATCTGCTGCCGACCTATAAAATAGTTGCATCGGTATGACGTTGATGCGCACAAATATTGCAAGCCCGAAGTGAACTGGAGTGAGTAATATGCAACGAAGAAAACTAGTAGATTGAAGAATTTGAAAGCATTTTTGTTACGGTCTGATAAGCTATCAATAATTCCTTCATTGATTTACGATTAGTTGGGTGAAGCTCCAATTATCATCTAGTTAGCGATTGACAGCAAACTATTTCGTAACAAAACAAAAAAAAAATAGGATGGCAGAGCTTGAAAATTGTTCAACAACCTGTTGTGGGACTGACTCCAAAACCCCCGAAAGCTTTGTGTCTGGAACAGTGTGCTTCGGTAAACGACAAGTTTGCGGTTGGCGTCGAAACTGTCCCCAAACAGCCATGACTAACTTTTCCCGCAAACAACCGAATTGAATAACAAACGTGACAGCGGTTTATATTGCCATCTAACTTTTCGGAATGAATAAGCACCTGAAAAAAAAGTGCAAACCAGTTATCGAAGCGTTCGGATCGTTTTTCACCTCAGTTGGAAACTACTCGAACGGAAATTGAAGAAGGAGCACGGAATTGCTTGGCAAAATGCCAGCAGTCATAAACACAAATTTTAATTTCAATATAGCGGAAAATCTAAAATGGCAAAACATAAACTAGAAACTTTTACTGTCACGATCGAACGAACTCACAACAAAATAATAAAGTATTGCGAGAGGAATTGAATTTAGCATTCCTCTCGGTAGAAAGTTATCCATCAATTTTAAGTTCGACATACAGTTCAAGGTCTGATCGGAATATTTTTTCTTGAATTCAGTTTCAAAGTAAATCCGCGTATTCAAAAAGTGAAATCAGTAGCAAACCAAAACCAAAAGCCCGTTCAAACCGCGGTGGGAAATCTTCTCCTTTGTCCGACGATTTCCGAGCTGTGAAACATCGTCTTCGACTGGAAAGCGCTTCCCAGTCTTTCAATCGTCTGCCGAATAATAGCAGAGCTTTCGGTGCCCTTTGATTCTTCTGGTAGAGACGGATTCAAATTCTATGAAACTGGAAGAAATTGCACGATTAACGGGTGCCTTCATGCGAATCATGCCCTTTATGTTCTATCATTCGAACGTTGAATGCGCTGGAGAAGGGTTCTTTGAAGGCTACGGATCCTTGTTCCATCTTGTACCAACAGCTTCACACAATTGGAACCAAGTTGGAACACTTCACTCCCGGGGAAGTAAGTTGAGAACTTTGAAACTCGATAAAAATCAAGCTTAACTTTTTTTTACGAAGGTTAAATGTGAATACAAACGGCAAACACCTAATTTGTACTCCAAACACCCAAAATGTCCGAAACACATTATTGAATTTGTCCCACGTCACATTGTCGTGGCTAAAAAAAATAACTTTCGTGTATTCCCACAACGTGGCGAAACATGATTCGTAAATCCCTACCAATATGTTGCTGGGCCATCCCATTCCGGGGCGATTAAATGACACATCACACGAAATCGTGAAATCATGCCCATATTTCCGTCTGACGCCGAAGATGGCAACCTAAATCCCTCTGGCTTGTAAATCCGTGTAAATCAAAACCAAACTGGACGGACGTCGACGTCGTCGTTGTCATAACCCCGTTGGGATTTCATGTTCTTCCGTCCCCCAAGGCAGCTTTCGGCACCCGGTCGTCGATTTCCCATTCGCACCTTTTGCCCATACGTGTTACGCCTGCGAGACGTTTGCCCGAAGTGGGTGTCGATGTCGCAGCCTGCTGATAAAATTTATGGTGGACAGTTCAGGAAGAAAATTTATTTAATTTTCCCATTCCGCGCGCGCTCCGGTGTGGACGAAAAACGGCGGCCCCAAAGTCCATGGCAGATTTATTTGCTCCGTTGTCGGATCTTCGAATCACGCTTTATGACCCCGGGTGGACGTGTTTCGTCGTTCGTATATATATTTTTTCTTCTCGTCGTCGTCCTTACCGACGTCTACTTTTCCCAGGTAGTAGGAATAAATGAGCCGGTGCTACTCGATACGGAGCACTGGGCGGAATTGTCCCCGGGCCAACTTGAAAAACTCAATCAAAATGCAATGACAGCATGAGGTCCACGGGCAGGATCAAAAGTAGATTTGATGTTTTTTTTGTTGTTGTTGGTCTTGGGTGGGTGATTGGGAGGAACGATTACAACTTATTTGCCATCGATTCTATTCACCGATGGAAATGTACCAGGGAAATGACAACATTAGCAGACTTGTCGGAGTTTGAGTGTTCTCGAGTAGGAGAGAAATTCAATGGAACGTGAGTTTGTTCACGTGGATTGTCGCCTAGCCGCTATAGATGGATGACATTGACAACATTTCAATCTAATGTTCAGTATAATTGAGGTGTACTGGGAAACAAGTTAAATTGGTTACATGGTCCAATTGACGACTGTTACGTTAGTTGAAGATTAATTTAACAAGTGTCATCTACCGTACTCTGAACAGTGCGGTAAAACTTCATTTCAATCGAATATTTGTGGATGAAAATGAAATTTATGGCCGTTGACTGTCAGCATATCCCTTCTCATTCACTTTACTTTTGGTGCCGAGGCTCCCAGAAGTCATCGTCAATTGAATAACCGTACCAAGTCACTTGAAGTTTTGCTTGCTCAGTTTGTAATGCCAAGTAGTCTATCTATTTCATTCACTAAAAATCAGATGAAATCTTTCATTGGCGAGCTCTTCTATGAACTACCCAAAATTAAGTCGTTTTTTACTCAAACTTTGACTTGATTGTAGAAAAAAGGTAGCGAACATTGCCAAAGTTGCCATGACGACACTTTGGGCAATCTCACATTTACCTAATTTTGGATCAAAACCTACCCAAAATTAACGAAAGTGCATCTGCGCCCATTTAGGTAACTAGTGATGACCTTAGCGGCTACTAAGAGTGTTGTGTTCCTTGTCTTCACTGCGGGTAGTGAGCAAGTGCGAATGGATAGGCATAAACATCAACTCGATAACACAAAACTCTCTCCGGCCATAATGATAAATAGAGGCTGGCGGTTCTCATTTGAGTTTTCTATTATTACCAGCAAGTTAAAATCGATAATTTTGACTGTTTGGAATATATTGAGATGTGTTTCGAAATATATAAAAAGAAAACTGAAAGAGGGAACAATTAATTTATGTTTATTTTGTAATTGATATTTCAGTTATCATGACTGGTTTACCTTTCATCCATTATCTTGAAGCAATTCGAATGTTTACATGAACCTCACTTGAAGCCGCTCTCTCATTCAATTGTAAGTAGGGCTTCCAAATTGAAGCAACGAATATTAACAGAAGGGTTTCACTATCTGTGCTATTCACACACATTCGTATGTCAGGTAGAATTCACAGCGCAACCCAAGCAAGGAGAGCTGCTTCGTTCGTTCATTAGTTCATGAATATGCCCGCTTGCTGAGACCTATGCTTCATGAGGTTAGCATTTGATTAATGGTTCTCATATTGTAGATGCCTATGATAGATTCATAACTTTTAGTTCCGATGAATATAAATTCAAAGAACATTGCTTTTAGCGTTTCTAGGATATACGAGGTCTGTTCAAAAAGTACCCGGAATTCTCATTTTTCTAAAAAAATATTTATTTATTCGTCTACATCTATATGGTCCCCTTCAAAGTAATCCCCCCTAGATATAATAAACTTATGCCAGCGTTTTTTCCAGTTTTCGAAACACCCCTGATAGTCACTTTTTGTAATGCTCTGAAGCACTCTCAGCGATTCTGCCTTTATCTCTTCAATCGATAAAAAACGCTGTCATTTCATAGGTCTCTTCAACTTTGGGAACAGGAAAAAATCACACGGAGCGATATCTGGTGAACAAGGAGGTTGCGGCATGATTAAAGTCTTGTTTTTAGCCAAAAAATCACGAATAAGCAACGATGAATTTTGCTGCCACTCGTTTCATGCCCAAAACATTTGAAAAAATATGATCAGTCAGCAACTTCTCTAATAATGATTCGGCGATCATCCATAATCATTTTTTCCACTTATCCCACATTTTCATCGATTATTGACGTGCTGGGTCGACCGGAGCGTTCGTCGTCTTCAACGTCTTCGCGGCCATCTTGGAAACGCTTATACCACTCGTAAACACTTGTTTTTTTTTTCATAGCAGACTCACCGTAGGCTCTCTGTAACATTTCGCACACTTGGTTACACTTTATTTCATTTTTCACGCAAAATTTAATACAAATTCTTTGACTCTTCCATTGTTTAAACTAACAAAAATCGCCGAGCTCAAAAAAACACCAGCCGCTACAAGACAGAATGTAAACAATGAATACAGCTGAAAATTTCACCATACATTAGGGACATATGTACCAACACAACAGAAAAAAATTTTTGACACCGGACTCTCCAGACGCGCGCAATTAAAAAATTCCGGGAACTTTTTGAACAGACCTCGTATACACAGTGTGAACTGCCAAGAAACAAATCGATCGTTTCGAAAATGGGCTCAAATGCAAAATTTCTGCTATAAAATGTTTAAAGTATGTTTGAAATGTGATCAAATTTGGTCTTGGAATGCGAACATTATGTTAAAAATGATTTCTGTAAACCCACACTTTAAAAACAAACCGTAAACATTGCCTTTATGACTTCGCTTCGCGTCTTGTAGCACACCGTGAAGCAAGGTCTTCTTTCTCGTACAATACTAACGAGAGCGAACCCTTCATTTCATTACATTGTCATGGATTGCTTAGTGCATGTGTTAACTGAGACTGAGAGCACAGACAATTTATTTGGCAAGGGGAATTGGTCTGCTCAGTAGCATATACACTCACGCATCCAGTTTCTCTCATTCAGCTATGTCAAACAAAGTGTTCACAGCATATGTTTTTTTGTTGCTTCGTTCGTTTGAGGATTCACAATACTAGCCCTGATTGTAAGAGATATTTTGTTACTCCAAGAGATAAGCTGACAATGGTTAAACTAAGCTTCGGTAGAAAGAGAAACAAATGAAGCGTGGGATGATGCTCATTCGGTGTGACTGCGAAGGGTGTGTGTTAGAATGTGAAGTTTACTGCAGTAGAGTGCTCGTCATTGTGTGCACACATTCGGTTTAAATTGAATAGAATGAAGTTTTACAGCACTAAATCAACTGAATCGACTGCTTTTGCTAGAGGATTTGTATGTGTGTCTTTGACTAAAGTTGCCATATTTTGACTGCTTGGTATTTTGAATATAGCAAATCAGTTTATAAAATCACTTCAGGAATTTAAATCCTCAAGTGTACCAAGCGCACTTGACAATTTACATATGTATAACGTTTCGTCTTCGACTCATCAGTGATTCGACTCATCAGTGCATCAAACATTACACATTTCTGAAAACCTCAAATATATAGATACATCTCTGCATATAATTCATGTTTGCATAAATATTACTAAGGGATTCTTGAAAAAACTATCTTGAATAAAAACAAAAAAAGTTTGTCGGAACCGGAAATCGGTTACGAACAAAAGTCAATAGAGTCTACGAGACCGTAAAACCTAAAGTCTAAATTTGTGAAAATCTACTCAGCCGTCTCTGTTATGTCAAATTAAGATATCCCTCTTTTACATGATGCTTTACAATTTTAAACACACTTTCCCTATAGTTCCGGAACCGGAAGTTGGATCCGAATCGAAGTCTATAGCCACCCGATCAACAAGAGAGAACAAATATGTATCTGGGGTTGTTTTGTTTTTTCTATCTAAATTAGTCATAATCTTGGCCTCGTTAATAGTTAAAATATCAAAAATTATAACTCAATTTAACCCAGGTGATAGCAAAATTGTTACAAACCTTGATATGTAAATATCAATATTATATCTAAGTTTGTTACAAATTTAGTACGACTTTTCAGCTGTTATTACCCATTTTTTGGGGGGTCTAAAATCTAAAAATAACTTTCGCAAATCTAAAAATAACTTTCGTGAAGGTGCAAATCTAAAAATAACTTTCGTGAAGTAATATGAAATTGCATACCTTTAGGCGATTTGATTTGCCATAAAAAAAGTCATGCACAGAGTTGAGCAACTGGTTCCGAACCGTGAAGTTTTGAGTTGCCAAGGAAGTTGGAAGGTTATATTGGCATCATATAATAACTAGTGTAAGTCCATGTTTCTACAAAAATAATCTATCGCTCTCCACCTCTTCCGTCGTTTCCTTCCAACCGGCATAGGCATGACAAAGGAGCTATTTTAGAACTATGAGCACTATGAACGGAAATGACTAAATTCTGTGAAACAAAACTACCTTATACAGGGTGATTTTTTAAGAGCTTGAGAACTTTTTTAAACAATAAAACGCATAAAATTTGCAAAATCTCATCGGTTCTTTATTTTAAACGTTAGATTGGTACATGACATTTACTTTTTGAAGATAATTTCATTTAAATGTTGACCGCGGCTGCGTCTTAGGTGGTCCATTCGGAAAGTCCAATTTTGGGCAACTTTTTCGAGCATTTCGGCCGGAATAGCCCGAATTTCTTCGGAAATGTTGTCTTCCAAAGCTGGAATAGTTACTGGCTTATTTCTGTAGACTTTAGACTTGACGTAGCCCCACAAAAAATAGTCTAAAGGCGTCAAATCGCATGATCTTGGTGGCCAACTTACCGGTCCATTTCTTGAGATGAATTGTTCTCCGAAGTTTTCCCTCAAAATGGCCATAGAATCGCGAGCTGTGTGGCATGTAGCGCCATCTTGTTGAAACCACATGTCAACCAAGTTCAGTTCTTCCATTTTTGGCAACAAAAAGTTTGTTAGCATCGAACGATAGCGATCGCCATTCACTGTAACGTTGCGTCCAACAGCATCTTTGAAAAAATACGGTCCAATGATTCCACCAGCGTACAAACCACACCAAACAGTGCATTTTTCGGGATGCATGGGCAGTTCTTGAACGGCTTCTGGTTGCTCTTCACTCCAAATGCGGCAATTTTGCTTATTTACGTAGCCATTCAACCAGAAATGAGCCTCATCGCTGAACAAAATTTGTCGATAAAAAAGCGGATTTTCCGAATGGACCACCTAAGACGCAGCCGCGGTCAACATTTAAATGAAATTATCTTCAAAAAGTAAATGTCATGTACCAATCTAACGTTTAAAATAAAGAACCGATGAGATTTTGCAAATTTTATGCGTTTTATTGTTTAAAAAAGTTCTCAAGCTCTTAAAAAATCACCCTGTAGAATCTGAGGAAATTAACTAATGAATGATAGTTTTTCAGTTTTTTCTTCTTCGTACCAAGGCCGACTTTCAAATAACATTCGAATCAGATTGCTCGTTCAGTTGAAATAGTGAATTGTCTGTACGTATATGTGTGTATGTGTGTTTACATTGTAAATTTCGAATTGTAACTTATGGCCGGCTAGCCTCGTCACGAGACCCTTCTCGTTATCACAGGGTCGGCAACCGCGATAGGGAAACTTACGAAGAGACACTCCAATCTCAACTTGGCCACGACTCGACAGCAATCGTACGGGGCACGCAAGAAATGTGGCAACAGGACAATATTTCGTACCGTTAAATTTAAGAATTTTTCTGGATATATGAAGCAATTAAAGAAATAAAGAAATTATAAAAACTTGACTCACTGGTCGTCGCGTCGATGATGGCGGATTCCTCGTGATGATGTCGAAGAGGCTCAATGGCTGCCGACTACCTCTGGTCGGACTCCTCGTGGTTTTTCACCTAGCACTATCTCCGATGGAAACGATCGCGGATGGAGCGACTCACTTTAGAGCGGGTTTCACTATTGGCACGGATTATAAATCTCGCTTTTCCGCACTTTTAATTCCGTACTTCCCGGCGTTAACACAGGCACTTTTATCGCGAGGTTTTATCGGATACCCGTCTCGGGGTGACGCTTCTGTACACCCAATCTTATCCCGCTCTTCCGAGCTTTATTTTTTTCTCACCGGACAAAACGATGGCACTTACGAGGTGTTATTTAATTTGCGATCACTAACGATCGATCTCCGCGAACAATCACCCACTTAATTTTTCAAATAAATGACGCCTTTAGCGGTCGGACTTTTAGGCTTTCACTGAATTGACTTACTTTCAATTCGTCTCCAGGAAAAAACAGGAAGCGAATTAGGCAGAACAGGGCTTTTATAGCCAGTGAGTTTGCCCTTCGGATGTTGGGCCGACACAATAGCCCTCGCTCGGCAAACAATATTTGATTCTTCGGCAGATCATGCGATCATCCGAATTGCCGCTCGGTCGTATATTTCGGCCCGCATATCGTACAGGTTGGAATCTTCGATGTTCTCAATACGCCTCAAACCAGAGAGTCCCCTACCGTCCCTAATCTTACAGCTTCGAATTTCGAAGTTAGTTACTCACCTAACTAGCTCCTGATTGGCTGTTGGTATTAGCAAATGGTCCACGACACATGGGATATTTTTGCCGCTCTGCTTGCATTCAAGATTGTTCTCTTTTTCTCGAACTAGCATGATAACGAAATACTAATACCAACGCCGTATGCTTTCGATCGTATGAATGGTCTCACTAGACGATACAACAGTTCTTTTTACCGTTCTGTCTGCAATTTGGATCTATTGTTAATTTTTTTCCAAATGCGACGTTACGACGACTTACACGTTCTCGAGCAGATATCAAAATTTAATTCAAAATAGATTGATACTTGAATTTTATCTTTATATAAAACTAACTTTTTCTTGCGTGAAATTTACATTTACCAACAATAATTTTGTTTAGCAAAACTGACACCCGGTCAATTGCTATAGGGTGGAACCTTGCCAAAGGTTACAGAATCCGTAATAAAAATACTACGAAATGAGACTATCATAAATTTATCAGATATGGATAGATTGAACTTTTAGTGCGATAAATCGTTTTGTCTGATTCATGTATGTAAAAATGTTCATGCAATGATATAGATGACAACGGGAAAAATGCGATATCTGTAATTTTTAGATTTTATTAATTGATGACCTAACCAACTCATTACGATTTTACTGATCATGGAGCTATTTCCAGTACATCCTGGGTCCGGTAAAACTAAAGTCGCTATTTTCAGTCTGCTACTGAAAGACCTAGGAATCGAAAAAGTATTGAGCTGAGTTTAGATTTTGGTTTTGAGCTCAGTTTAGATTTTTTTTTCGTTTATTGCAGCGTCACTTTTGAAGACGTTTTAAAAATTTTAACACTTATCACTCTGTGTTTTCGGGAAATAAATCGGTCACCGATAAAATTGAAGAATTCAATCATTCATTTGACTTCAAACTTGTGAAAATCAAATCTGAGGAAACATTGCAGAATTCAATGAACTGAGTCGAATGCTATATCAATTTTTCCAATATTTATTATTCGAGTTTTAAAGCTTTTGCCTTACCTTTCTTTGTTTGAAAGAGAAAAAGCGCAAAATAATCTTGAAACATATTTATTTTCAATTTAAAATTTATATTTGAATAAAAACTTTGCACAATTTAAGTAGGAATTACTTAGGAACGTTCTCAAATTTGAAATTTAGGCCGTCATCTCAAAATCAAATATTAAATTATTGTTTTCAAAAGCATTTTCAGGTATGTGAAATTGGAAAAAATGTTTGTTACTGCTCTTTATTGAAGTATAGCATTTTTCGGGTTGAAAGTCAAAAACATGATCGACAAAACTGTTTGAACACTTTTTTTCTCAATTCTCTAGTATAGTTTTACCTGAAATATAACGGCCCTTTTTATAATATCTAGACTTGCTATAATCTTAATCAAATCTGAATGTTTGCTTCTGATTTGGGATCACATTTATAACATAATGAGATATAAATATTATGATCATATATAATTTTGGAGAATCCTGTTATGCTCTGTTGATCGGGCACCTATAATACTTTAAGACCTTTTTTTTTGAGCCCAAGTTTGTGAAATCAGAATAAATTGAGTGAACTTTGGAGCCATATATGAGAATAATGAGCGAATTCCGTTTTGAAATATATCCGGTACTTCCGGAACCGGGAACTGAAAACCGGTATAGCCGAAGTGGGTTCGTTTAGTAAGTTATTAGTTATTAGCCCACAAATTACACCAGAACCTCCATTTACGATTCTATTGCAATCAAGGATTATAAATAAACCGGAAGTCATCATCTTGGATTTCCAAAATACCTCTAACATCATTTTCCGGAATATATTCTTTAAACTCGTTCCAAAAATACCCATATTGTAGTAGTGTCCATGGTATATAAATAAACTGGAAATCTTTTTCATTGTATGCATAAACCTCTTTTTACGGAGTAGGTTCTTAAAGAAAAGATTACGTTATTTTGGATTTGACTTGTAAAAAGACTTACGTAAAAAGAGGTAACGTAAAAAAAGTGTTCGTAACCGGAGGTTTAGGTGTAAAACAGTTATGACCAAAATCATTAATTTTGACTAATCGACAAATGAAAGACCTTTTGGTCCCATAGAGAATTTCTGAATTTAATCCGGATCCGACTTCCGGTTCCGGAGTTATAAGGTAAAATAGTTGAAAATTTGGTGCTATCACTTGAAAAAGGTCAAAAGGCAAAACTCATTGAAATCAACATGAATTTGTATATTCCTACAATTTTATTTCTGTGTAATGATGCGTAAAATATGAAACACATGGAAGATGCTTCGGGACTAGATTGAACCCAATCAGTTTTACATTATTTGTAAATGTATTTATTTAGCTTACACAAATAATAATAAGTACACACTTAAATTAGATTACTGATCTCAGCTGTTCAAACCTCGGTTGCTGATTTTTTCGATAAAAATAACGTTTCATCACAGCGGTACCTTAAGATAGTGTTGTCAACAAATGTTTATTTGTGCTGATATATCAGTGGAATGAGAATGTGTGGTAGTTCGGCTATTCTAAACTCGTTAAAAGATGAAAAAATTACCAAATGAAGTTTAGTGTGTACTCATAGAGAGGACGGGTATAGCGTAATGGGTAAGTCGATGCCTTTCACGCAGCCCACCTGGGTTCGATTTCCAACCCTGCGCATAGAGTCAGAAAGTATTTCTGGCCTCAAGAGGTGAATGACTTTAAGGTTAAAACCTTTATAAACAAAACAAAAAAAGTATTCATTATTTGATTATGTTTTACCTAGTTTTTAATTGTTTTGAATCTGTCCTTCCATTCGCTCTAGAAAGCGTAGAAAAAATAATCAGATATAGGAATTTTTCTGCGGAAGCTATTTTGTCTACTGTGCAAAAACAGGTCTTTTCTTTTACGTTTCGTGCTTGACAGCGCTAGAGTGCAAGTCCATTCGATACTGAACACTGCCAAACGAGCATTTGGCTATCAATCGAACGAGTTACAAAGCGAATATTTCACTCATCCGCTCTGCAGGAAGGCAGACGTTGACTGAGCAAAAAAATGTGGCAGACCCTATATTTATAGATAAGGTTTTGAGCGTAAGTTCATACTATTCAGAATGGTAGGGTATTTTTCCATGCATGACTAAGTCAAGAGGATGACATCATAATGGCATGCGGTAATTGGCTCGTAAAAACGTTGATCAATTTAAACCGATTTTACTCTGGTGTGCTATAGAAATACTAAAACGACGTTGCAATACATGTTAAAGTTGTATGTTTCCGACTGGATTGGTAGTTAAATTATATAAATCCATCAACAAATGTTTCAGTTATAAGCGTACAGAATTATGACCGAAAAAAGTAACACGGTTAGTTTTTTTTTATTTTTTCATTGACACCCGATTCGTATAGTGAAGAGTACGGTATTTTTAAAGTCAAACATCTAAAAATAGGCAAATTATTTGAGTGTTACATATGTTTTGTTGTCATTTCAACAAGTGAACGTGAACGAAAAAAAACCCTGTGATTTTACATCTTATTAGATGCACATAAATGGAGCGTCGCAGTTCACGCAAATTCTCATGGAAGAACATTCAATCCATGACATGCAATTCATTGAAATAATACTGATAGCGACTGCCGCGACTTGAAGCGAGAATCATTGGATCACAAAGTACCTCTGTTAATCGACTGAGCCACAGAAGCATACATCTGCTTGGCTGGTAAAAAGTGGATTTAAATGCATATAGTCTGCTAGCAGAATGCAAGTTACAGTCAAAATCAGTAATTCGACAAATTTGGTATTTTTGAGTTACATCGTATGAGGGATTAAAACACCTGTAAAATTCATTTTCCATTCCTTTTAGGGACCAGAAATAAAATAATCGGAAACCATATTCTGTTCATTGTTTTCTTCTCGATCTTTAGGACCGCCAATTTTGATTACAGCGAAAAGGAAGTCTCACTTCAACAGAGCCTTTTTTTAAAAACCGCATCAGTAATGAATCAATCCGCCAGGCCCGTGAGCAGGGGGGGGGAAGATTTTTCAATATTTATTTCCATGAACAATAGAGTACTTATTATACAAAAGTGCAAATAACTTTGTAATTCATACTTCATTATCAGAATTTGTTTTACAGTGTCAATATTGTGGACAATGCATTTTTTTTTCAAATTTTTGCGCTTTCCCCACCTTTTGAAACCAGTCCCACCTCCTTTGAATCCGCACCTTTTGGAATCCCTTTTGAATGACTCCTGCGCACTGGCCTGCAATCCGCACTGTGAGCAATTCGGTTCTAAACCATTTATCGCACCAAAATGGAGCTTCTGATATTTTGCATTTGAGGGCAATGCACCGAAGCAATTATATACAGTATTAAATACGATATACGATATTCTCATTGATATGATAAATATCCCAGTTCAGATTTCCAAACTCACAAATGGTTCTTTCCAGGATCCCAAAAATATCATAGAGCAAGTTATATGTAAGTTTATATAAGAAAGTTATATGGAAATAATCGTATAAGTTTTTTAAATATTTAAAAAAAATAAGCGCATAAACCTCAGAGCAATAATGTAATTAATGGTTTAATAAGTAAGCTGCATCGAAACTCGGCTGTAAGGATTTTTTTTATTTAAAAGGTATTTTTATTCAGGCCTATTTGCGTACAAGCTTTACGTGGCCGAATTAACCGATTTTTTAAATGATGCATTTTTTGAAGTGGATCTCGTTCTCACTCTTTTTCTAGGAGGAGAGGAGCTTCCATTTCCCTCCTGCGAGGGTTGAGGGGCACTTTGTTCGTGACTCGTCTCGTCATCCATTGCCGCATCGGTAGTTTTGTTGTTGATTTCCGTCTTCTTTTCGTTTTCATTGATGTTCGCAGTCTTGAGCTCGTTGCTAGTTGCTGTAGATGCGCCTTGTTGTACATTGGTTGCAGTTGCTGGTTGGTTTGATGGTGAAACAGGAGTACTGCGCTCACTAGTTTTCATTGTTGAACGGTTGACCTTGTCTTTGGTTGAAGATGTCCTTTTCGCAGTTTCGGTGCAAGGTGTACCGTAGTGTGCAGGTTGTTCACAAAACTGGCATGTAACCAGCTGATTTTCATAGGTAATCAACGTTTTACACGGACGTGTCCCACCTTGACCTCAAATGATGTAAGATGGAATTGCCTTACGTAGATGCATACGTACCACTCGCACGCCATTCCGGATACCGGGGAAAAAATTCCGCCATACTACCCTTTCGATGGAAAGGATTTCACCGTAACGCGACATATTCTCCCGAACGTACTGATCGGTGACCTGCGAGGGGAGGTCATGCATGCGTACTTCTATGGCATTGTCCACCATGTGCACAGGGATTTTGTATTTAATGTTATCACACTCAACACTGTGCACCTCGTTATTAACCGAAGCGAATGCAATTGCATCGC
This sequence comes from Malaya genurostris, assembly GCF_030247185.1. Taxonomy (NCBI): domain Eukaryota; kingdom Metazoa; phylum Arthropoda; class Insecta; order Diptera; family Culicidae; genus Malaya; species Malaya genurostris. The sequence goes on from NC_080571.1 coordinate 271,575,256, forward strand.
TTTCACGTTTAAACATAATGTACACACAGTTAGACGCCTTGTTGAATTGAATCTCAGTTACATTATTAGCGTCTAGATGCATTCGTTCTTTAAGTAAGATTTTAATTTCATTTGCTGCTGGTCTAACTTTGCAACGCTTGAAATCTATACAAATTGAATTTGGTCTTGTAGGCCAAGATTCCGGCTTTGTTAAATCGTATTTGACCATTCCGTACACTCTTTTGTTCACTGTACTGTATTGTCTTTGTTTCTGTTGTTTCGACCGTAAATGATTTGCGACCGTAAATGATTTTTGACTGCGTCGTGTGAGATGCAAGCACGAACTGGCTGTAAGGATTGTCCGTTATTTAAGCTTAATAATAACTAAGGAAGATCGCAGTAAGGAAGTTTTTGTGGCGCGAAATATTCTTCTGTTTTTCAATCTGTCACGTTAATCAACACTCCGAACACCAAGGGGGTAAAAAGTTACGCGTACTAAGGATACCATGGAAAGTGGGAAAGTGACTAGTTTAGCTGACTGTATCTCTGCTATTTGTTGACCGATTTAAAAAGTTTAATCAAAGTTAGAAAAATAAACTTATTTTCAAAGACGGCAAAGGATTTGAGAGGGTACCTTTTAGGCGGCATTCCATTACTACGGTAGAATCTCTTCTTCTCAAATCTTAGAAATCATCCAGTGCAACGCTCTAGCCAGTTTCGGAGTTCAATCGAGTTCAATGAAATTTTCTACAAATTTTAGCTAATACCAAATTCGATCTACATGAAAGATCATAGATGTTTGTTTTACATTTTCCAATATATTAAATTCGAAAACTTCCACGAAAATGTTGATTTTTTGAGATTTTGGTGTAAATATAAGATTTAAATTTCCTAAAATTTTACACGTTGCTAAGTTCATTGAGTTGGTAAGCAAAATTTCTTAGACGTGCACTTACGTCAAATCCACGAAATTGCCTACAACTTATTCAATTTTTTAAAACTTCGGTGAAAATATCGATTTTTTTTTAGATTTTGGTAAATATAAAAAATATCAACTATTTCACTGTTGAAATTTTAGCTAAAAGAAAATTTAGTCGGTTAGTTCATGAACATTCTTGAATGCGTGCTTGGCTAAGTCATAAAAAACTCTAAGATTCAAAAATTTCTGTAAAATTGCAAAATTTCTTGAGATTTTTAGTAATTCATGTTGAAAATTTTAATTGAAGCAAGATTCAATCGATTGGTGATTAACAATGCCTAAATGTTCGATATGCATTTCATGCTAAGTGTCAAACAGGTGTAATTTTATTTTGATTTTAAGATTTCTGAGCAATATCTAATTTTTGTGTTTTCTTTAGTAAATTTGATACTATTTTTCCCGTACATTATAGCTGGTATCAAATCCAATCGATTGGTGTACGTAAATGCTTAGCTGTATTTAACATTTCTCGAATACTTCTAATATTCTAAAATTTCTGTGAAAATATCGAATTTTTTGAGACATTTTCAGTAAAGTTGAAATTGATTTCTTTTAAAACATATCTCTGATGTCAAATGCAATCTATTGGTTAATAAAAATGCATATGTCGTCGCTTTGAATTTAAAGATATGTCGGAAATACGAAGTTTTCGATAATTTATGCTTGGACTTTTGGTTACGTTTTTTATCATAACTATAACGATGACGATCGTTACGATTAATTCATCAGAATCTATTTCATTCAATTCGGGTACATTTCTTTAGTTTACAAGACACGAAAAATCAGTTTCTGACTCAAAACGCAGAACTGTACAACAAATAAAGTGTGCACCATACACATAGAACAAACAAGGTCATAAACTAAATGAGCAGACCTTTGAGTCATAAACACAGACCAAACTTAACTTTGTTTATAACCTTATCCGACCTTATCCTGAATAAACATGAATTGTTTGTTTCATCCCTCTTCAAGGGATGAAACTTTGTATGAGCCGACACGCCGTTGTGACTCAGTATCTGATACTTTTTTATTGCTCAGCTCAGACCCAAAAAGAAAGATAAGGGCCGACCGAACTAGCTCGGTCGAAGGCTAGGTACCATCGAAGGCTAGAAAAGGAACACGATAATGCATTTGATCACGATGTTCGGTAGAGCCGAAATATGAATGTATATGTAAAAACGTCTATCTGATTCAAGTTTCTGTCTCATTATAGAAGTACTAGATTAAGTTCATTTGTATATAAATTCTATTTTTGTTTTAATAAACTTCAGTCTCAGTCTAAGTTTTGACAGTCAGTGTTTATCCGAAATTAACCTCTGCACTATCCGAAAGCGCATTTAGAAGTGCAACTTGGCAATTGTGACTAGGGTACTGAATGTAGTACTCCTTGATCAAACTACAAGTCCACAAAATCTAAAACGGCGCAATTCTAACAGTTAGCGTGGTGTTTCTTCTTTCCTTCGCGGAAGAACCCACAAGTGCGGCTAACATTTGGTGGCTCCAGAGAGAAGTTAGATACTCTTGGACGCCTTTTTTCTTTGGTTAAAAGTGTGGTGTGCACGGCGCCTTAAGATCGTGCAGCGCGTTTTAATTCGGAAAACTATCGGTATCGCAAACAGCAGCAGCCATCACCGTACTCTCGCAGTAAAGAACTGGACAACAAATTAGAAGCCCAGCATCATCAACGGCGAGAATAGTAACCCAGAACCAGCAGCGCATTTTATTGGAAGTAAGAGAAAATCACAAAATGGCTACCGACATTCAATTCATCGCCAATCTCAATGGAGATTGCAGATTGTGCACGGAGAAGAACTCCAAGGATAATATGATTCAATGTGATGATTGTGACAGGTGGTTCCACAATGTATGTGCGAAAGTCACAGTCATTCCGGCAGCTAATGAAAGATGGGCCTGCATTAAATGTAGATTAATCGAGGAGAACCTTATGGAGCTCGACCAACTTCGACTGGACTCAAGGGTACCGAAACAAGAATCTGGTTCAAGTAACCAGTTTCGGTCAGATGATAATTGGATCATCTATTTAAAAAGGCAGTCACTAATGACATTGCCGAAATTTAGCGGTTCGGCCAAGGAATGGCCGAAATTCAAACAAATATACGACAGCACCACAGAAGCTGGAGCTTTCACGAATTTGGAGAATTTAACTCGTCTTCAAAATGTATTGGAAGGATACGCAGCAAGATGCGTACAACAATTGATGCTCAATTCCGAGAATGTACCAAAGATTATAGAACGTCTAGAAGACAACTTTGGTAGGCCGGAATTTGTTTACAAAGAGCTACTTTCGGATATATTCCGAGTAAAGAAGGAAAGTAGAACAGCTATCATAGAGCTGGCGGATGCTCTTGAAAATTTGGTAGCGAACATAGAGGTGATACAAAAAGAGGCGTACCTACAAGATCATAGGTTGATCGCCGATATTGTCATGAAACTGCCATATGCAGTACAGCTGAAGTGGACAGAAACACTTCAATCTAATACCAGGACCCCTACGCTAAGGGACCTAAGTAAATGGCTGAAGCCACATGCCGCAACAACCAGGATGATGAATGCAAATTTTCATCCGAATGAAAAAAGATCTCGGGTAAATGTACACGAGAAAATTAACCCAGAATGTAGCTTCTGCAAAGAAACCCATTCATTGCCGAACTGTGGAAAGTTCAAGAGACTTGATGTTTCGGAAAGGATCCAGTTCGTGTATAAGCAGCACATGTGTCTTAGCTGTCTTAAATCTTCTGGACATATACTGCGAAATTGCAAACAACAGAAGAGATGCGGTATAAATGGGTGTAATAGAACTCATCATCCTCTGATTCACGACGATAATATGAGACAGAATCAGAAAGCAGAGCAACCGAGAAAGGTAGAATCCTCCAACCACCATATGGATTCGAAATCAAATATCTATTATCAAGTAATACCAGTTACGCTGAAAAATGGCGAACAAAGCTTGGATACATTTGCGTTTTTGGACGCAGGATCTTCATTGACGCTAATAGATGAGCAAGTTGCAGATAAACTTCAGCTCAAAGGCATGATCGATCCGTTGAGGCTAAAATGGACTCAAAATGTGTCTAGAGACGAACATAATAGTAGGCGCGTCCATTTGTGGATAAATGGAGAAGGAAAAAAATCCTACGCCTTGAAAGGAGTTAGGACAGTTAAGAATCTACAACTTCCTACTCAATCATTAGATACCGAGTTGATAAAAAATCGGTATAAACATTTAAGAAATTTGCCTGTAAAGAGGTATAGCGATGTTCAGCCGAAAATACTGATTGGGCTAAATCACACCCACCTAATAAATCCCGTCGATAGACGCATCGGGAAGGAAGGTGAGCCAACAGGTATTAAAACCAAATTAGGATGGCTAATTTACGGTAACATCAGTGGAACCGTAGAATGCGGACAGATTATGATTCATAGGGAGGACAACGATTTGCATCGTATGATGCATGATTACTTCACCACAGAAAATTTTGGCGTGAAAACAGTTGCTAAGCTACCAGAATCTAAATCAGACGAGCGTGCTAAACAGATAATCAAAAGCACGATGAAATATGTAAACGGACGTTTCGAAATCGGGCTGTTGTGGAAAGACGATCAATTCCAGTTCCCGGATAGCTACAACAACGCTATGAATAGATTGAGAACAATGGAAAAGGGTTTAAATAAAAACATCGAATTAAAGAAATGGGTAATCCAGACGTTTAATGATTACGAGGAGAAAGGATATATAAGGAAATTAACATCAGACGAACTGAAGGAACCAGAAGCAAGAACATATTATTTACCTCATTTCATTGTTCAAGGAAAATATAAACCAAAACCGAGATTAGTATTCGATGCTGCAGCTAAGGTAAAAGATATATCGTTCAATGCTGCGTTGTTATCAGGTCCCGATTCGACTACATCATTGTTCGGGGTACTTATTCGATTCAGAGAAGGCTCAATCGCCATATCCGGGGACATAAAGGAAATGTTCCACCAGGTGAAAATTAGGAAAGAGGATCAACATGCTCAACGATTCTTATGGAGAAGTTGTAATTCTGATGCAGACCCCGACATATATGTGATGCAAGTGATGACGTTTGGTTCCACTTGCTCGCCTGCGTGTGCTCAAGCAGTAAAAAATTATAATGCCGAGCTATTCGCTGAAAAATACCCGGAGGCTTCAAAGGCGATAGTGAAACAGCACTACGTGGATGACTATTTGGATAGTTTTGATAATGACGAGGAAGCTATTCAAAGAACAAAGCAAGTAATCGAAATACATGACAACGCTAGCTTCTACATTCGAGGATTCGTTTCTAACTCTACAATTTGCACTAACGCCATTCCAGAGGAACGACGCCTTCACAGTGGTGTCAAGATACTCGAGGGAAAAAACAATGAGTACGAGAAGGTGCTCGGCGTTTATTGGAATCCTCAACGTGACGAACTCGGATATCGTCTTAATCTATCCAGTTTATCGAAAGACATTCTTTATTATCGCAGAAGGCCAACAAAAAGGGAAGTCGCGTCTTTCGTTATGAGTGTATATGACCCCTTAGGATTAGTGGCGAACATTACGATTCGGGGAAAAATACTATTACGAGAGCTACATAAGGCTACTGAAAACTGGGATGCAGAGGTACCCGAAAATATGTATAACCAATGGAAAGAATGGATCGAATCAATTAAACAAATCGAAAACATAACAATTCCAAGGTGTATAGCTAACGATCAATTATCACCGTTAAATATACACATGTTTGTCGATGCATCTGAAGAAGCATTCGCTGCTACAATCTACTTGAATATAGGAGACTCATTCAAACTAATAGCAGCAAAGGCGAATGTTGCCCCTATAAAGGTACTTTCGATCCCGAGACTAGAGTTACAAGTCCTTGGGACAAGGCTACTAGAAACAGTAGTAAATGAACTTCGGCTTAAAATATCAAAAAAATTCTTATGGTCAGACTCAAGAACGGTGTTAGCTTGGATCAAAAGCGATCACCGAAAGTATAAACAATTCATCGCTAACCGAGTGGGAGAAATATTAGATAGTACGACTATGGATCAATGGAATTGGATTCCAACGGAATTGAATCCTGCTGATGAAGCAACAAAAATAAATAAGGGTAATTCCAAATGGTACACTCCTGACCTGGAAAAGATAATCAAGTTAATACCTCGGACAGATGGTCAGGACAAGTTTGAAACCACAGAAGAAATGAAGGAATATGTATTCATTCACAACAAGGAAGATTTTTGTATCGTTCAAGAAGCCAAATTTTCAGATTGGTGGAAATTAGTACGAAGTTTGGCTATTCTAAGAAAATTTGTTCAGTGGTATACTAGTAAAAATAGAATGGAAATTCAACCGGGAATACCATACGGATTAAGGAAGGAAATTGAAAATGTCCTGTATAGGAAAGCTCAGTGGGAAATGTACCCACAGGAAATGAGTGAATTGGTAAAATATAATCACTTAGTTAAGTTGAGTCCACTAACTAAGCTAACGCCTTTCTTGGATGATCATGGAGTAATGAGATCCAACAGCAGGTTGAATAACGAGACAAGTATACCCGGTAATATGAAAATACCTATTATTTTACCACCGAAACATCATATTACACGATTAATTGTAAAGGATTTCCACGAAAAATTCCTTCATACTAATATCGGGGTAACTATAGCGGCATTAGAACAACACTATCACATAAACAACATAAGTGGAGTTTTAAAAACAGTGAAAGCGGCCTGTTCGAGATGCAAAATCCTCGAAGTTAAACCAAAAAATCCACTAATGGCACCATTACCAGCGGCTAGAACCGAACTTGATTGTTTTCCCTTTCTACACACCGGCGTTGACTACCTCGGCCCATTTGAAGTAGTAGTAAGGAGATCAATTGAGAAGCGATGGGGAGTAATTTTCACATGTATGAAAACGAGAGGATGCCAAATAGAAATGGCAGACCGATTGGATACTGACTCATTTATTAAATGCCTAAGAGATTTTCAGGCACAAGGTGGTCAAATCACCGATCTCTACAGCGATAATGGTACTAACTTCGTAGGAGCCGACAACGAAATGAAAAAATTAGTAACCGACATCAATAAAAAAAATGGGTTCTAGTATGGCAGCGAAAATGAACATTTCATGGCATTTTAATCCACCTTCTGCCCCCCATTTCGGAGGAGTATGGGAAAGGCTGATCAGAATCATAAAATCAGCACTCAATATAATGATAAACCCTTCAGGACCTAGAAAGCCATCACCCGAAGAACTTAGATCATCCTTTAAGCAAGCACAAGGTATCCTTAATTCTCGACCTTTAATCGACAAGGCATGTAATTTAACGGATGTTGTTTTAACACCTAATCATTTATTTGATCGGTAGAGCGAATAATTACATTCCACCATATGACTCGAATGCTAAGATAGTTGATTCACAGATCTGGAAAAAGATTCAACACAGATCAGAAATGTTTTGGGGATACTGGATAAAGCGTTATCTACCCACACTTCGTAAGAGGTCCAAATGGAACGATAAAATAGAGTCTATTGCAGTGAACGACATCGTTGCAATAGCTGAGGACCGCCAGACACGCAGAAATCAACATCGTCGTCGAAGTAAAAAGCTCTCCGGATTGTATATAGGCGATGCTTACACATACGCAATCAGATAAAAAATGTAAGCAAACCTATTTGAAAGTTCCGTATTCTCAATTAATACGATTATCAGAGCCAAACTCAATTTTATATTATACCGATAATTCTAAGCAAATTATAATTCACTGTAGAAACTCAGTACTTTCTCCGCCGTTTGAGGCAGCAAAGTCACGATGGATTCTGACTGTAGAATCCAGAGTAAAGAATCAGTAATGTATGCTAGCATAACAGGAGTCAGCAAAAAATTGCTTACGTTCTTTAAACCAAAATCAAATTTCGAAGATTTATTTGAATCTATAAATCAAACAAATTCAGAACATAAAAAATTAAGAAATAATGGATCTCGATTACCAAAGCTAGATTTCTCTAAAGATTATGATGATCCTGAACCTGAAGACTACAATCAATCTGAACATAGTAAGATACTTTTAATAGTGTCTGTAATAAGCACATGTACAATTATAGGAATAATTATTCAAAAATTCGGATTTAGAAAAAATTTGTTCAAAAATATAAATCGCACTATTAGAAACCCAGACTTAGAGATGTCGAATTTTCAGTCAACTATACGACCCTCAGGTCCACCAACACGAAATTAAAGAGTTACATACATTAGGTAAATCAGATAGATTTACGAGGATCGGGATATAACGATGACGATCGTTACGATTAATTCATCAGAATCTATTTCATTCAATTCGGGTACATTTCTTTAGTTTACAAGCCACGAAAAATCAGTTTCTGACTCAAAACGCAGAACTGTACAACAAATAAAGTGTGCACCACACACATAGAACAAACAAGGTCATAAACTAAATGAGCAGACCTTTGAGTCATAAACACAGACCAAACTTAACTTTGTTTATAACCTTATCCGACCTTATCCTGAATAAACATGAATTGTTTGTTTCATCCCTCTTCAAGGGATGAAACTTTGTATGAGCCGACACGCCGTTGTGACTCAGTATCTGATACTTTTTTATTGCTCAGCTCAGATCCAAAAAGAAAGATAAGGGCCGACCGAACTAGCTCGGTCGAAGGCTAGGTACCATCTAGAAGGCTAGAAAAGGAACACGATAATGCATTTGATCACGATGTTCGGTAGAGCCGAAATATGAATGTATATGTAAAAACGTCTATCTGATTCAAGTTTCTGTCTCATTATAGAAGTACTAGATTAAGTTCATTTGTATATAAATTCTATTTTTGTTTTAATAAACTTCAGTCTCAGTCTAAGTTTTGACAGTCAGTGTTTATCCGAAATTAACCTCTGCACTATCCGAAAGCGCATTTAGAAGTGCAACTTGGCAATTGTGACTAGGGTACTGAATGTAGTACTCCTTGATCAAACTACAAGTCCACAAAATCTAAAAAGGCGCAATTCTAACAGTTAGCGTGGTGTTTCTTCTTTCCTTCGCGGAAGAACCCACAAGTGCGGCTAACAATAACGTTCATCAGTCGTTCGCACCGCACGCATATAGCTCTTGGCTCCTGGAATTTTTTTCTGGCTACCTAGAGTTTCATTGATTCAGGGCTTCAGTCTTTTTCAAGGCTACCTGAATCACTAACAGTCTTTTTAAAGACTAACAATTAGTCAGCCAAGGCTATACAAAGAGTGATATTAGAGTGACTAAGAAATTAATCAGCCTTTTTAAAGGCTAGCTATTCGAAGAACTATTATTCAAAATTCAAAATTCCATTCATTTCAAAAATGCCTGCGTCCAATCGGAAAGGCAACAAGCCTAAGGCTAAAAATAATTCAATACGGAATAAATCACAATCCGTTATTCAACATTTTTCTAATAACATTCACGATCTTATAGAATCTGAATGTAAAAATAAAAGACAACGGACGGATTTCCCTTCCGTTGATCCTTGCCGTCTAACCATATTTACGAGATTCTTCCTGAATCCGATTGTAGCGACATAGAAGAAAATTCTTCAAAAATTCCCAAAATGGACGCTTGTCGTTCTGGGAAGAATCAACAATCTATGCCACCAGTGACAGTGATGATTTCCGACTTCAAAGCATTCCGTACTGAGCTTTCTACTTTTCTCCCGGAAGTAAAAGTCTCATTTCAAATCGGACGAAGAGGAGAATGTCGAGTCTTGGTTGATGGATTGGAAGATTACGAACGACTTATTCGATATTTGTCCGAGAAACTACATAAATTTTATTCATATGATATAAAATCAGACAGACCCTTCAAGGCTGTCTTGAAAGGCGAATCAAATGATCAAAATATTGATGAAATTAAAAATGAAATAAAAGAATTGCTTGGTTTTGCCCCTTCCCAAGTAATACTTATGAAAAAAAGAGCGAATGGTACTTCTAAACCACGCTCTGGAATTTCCCATGAACTTTATCTAATACACTTCAATCGAAGTGATGTAAACAATTTGAAAACTTTAGAAAAAGTACGTTCCATTTCCCACATTAAAATTCATTGGGAACATTATAAACGGCATAATCGTATTGCAAACTTAACGCAATGTCGTCGTTGCCAAGGCTTCGTCCATGGAACCAAAAATTGTCATATGGATATACGGTGTTTGAATTGTGGTAAATCGCATTCGAAAGACGTTTGTCTAATGAATGAAACCACTGATAAATTTTCATGTTCAAATTGCAATGGAAATCATAAATCCAATTATTTCAAATGTCCTGTCAGGGAAAAAATTTCAAACGCTCGTTCGCTTAGACAACAAGTCAAATCAACGACCTTAAATTTACAGAGCATACCTGAAAATCAAAAAACCGTTACAAATGCCACGCCTAATTCTTCTAAGGCACCTATTTCTTCGAATTTAAAACAAAAAACAGGTACGCCTGCCAATTCGTCTTCTAACGAAAACAATTTATTGACAGGTAGATCGACCTCATCATCATCTTCTTCTAATGTCAGTTATGCTGGTATATTAGGTAGAAATCTACCACCTATTTCTTCTAATGTAAATATTCAAAACACAAGACCGCCTTGCAGTCCATCTTCTAACGCAAACAATTTATTAATAGGTAGACCGGCCAAATCATCTTCTTCTAATGGCAATCTACCTACAAATAATCCTTCAATGCCATTCGTTTCTTTAAATGAAGTCGATTTAGGCGATATAACTGAAAATAAAATGATCTACCTACAAGATCAACTTTTTCAAATGATCATCCAAATGAATTCGACTTCATCACTTTTTGAAGCATTTCAAATCGGATAGAAATTTGCAAATAATATTATAATGAATTTAAAATTTAACAGTGATGTTAAATAATTATTTGAATATTTTAAATTTAAATGCTCGATCTTTGAAATCGAGTGAAGATGAATTTTATAATTTTCTCGAAGTTCACAAAATCCATATTGCCATTGTGACAGAAACTTTTCTTAAACCAAATGTCAAATTGAAAAGTAATCCACATTATGTGGTTCATCGATTTGACAGGTTTACTGGAATCATTGGATAGTCCCATGAAAATATACTGGTCCGACTTGCGGCTCCAGCATTACAGGGTTTTACATTTTACATTTTTCGTATTGAAAATTGTGAAATATTTTCGCAGTTGTACTCGAAGCTGTTCTTATTTGTAAGTTATGTTAGTTAATGGGCATACGAACTGTTTTTAGTTATACTGGACCTATCATTTATTTCAAACCGCAGAAAGTGCAGAAAACTTTGAAAATTCTTTAAAATTGGGCTTAAAATGTTATAGTTTATAGTTCATATTTTCTGATGGGTTAATTTTCCGATATAGTGATCGAAATATTCAAAATGGAACTCACTTCATTTTCTCAAGTATCTTCACTAACTCAAGACATCAATAACATGTAGTGATTTAAGGCATCATTTCCTTTCTGAACGAAAACGGTACAACGTTCACCGACACGGAATATTATTGCTTCTATTGGAAAAGTGTGCCATCATCACAGGCCAAATCCTTTAAATAGGACTGGCTACAGTGGACATATCTCCAGCAATTCGTCCGCTACTAAATTTCCCGAAGAAGGTCGTATCCCAGGTCCTTTGAGACATCCCATCGCTAGTTGTGCTAAGTGCCTGGCATCTTCCATTTGAAATGAGCGAACCACCTCGTACCAAGCGTCTTACACAGAAGAAGAAGAAGCTAGTCAACAAATTGATTGCCTTGAGCAATAAAGATAATATTTACATTTTGTGTAACTAGTTGCATTCATATTTTATCGCCAGAATTCACCGTGCTTCTCCTGGCCCCGGGCAGAATCAGTAGAAACGGTGCCATGCGGTGTATGATAGATAGTTGGTTGGAAAATTGCGAGCGGATCCATTGGAGCGCCATGTGGAGCGGGATTCCTATTTCCTTTTCATATACCGGAGGGCATATCTGTAAAACATTTTGCGTTCGGAGTTGTGATGAAATTTTCGAATACCTTCGGTGTTTCTAAGAATTTGATATGCTCGGAATGAGAGCCGGCTCTTATTCCTGTGATGCCATGTTGAAAATGAACATGAAACTGAAAACATCCATCAGACATTGTTTGTACAAGTAGAATAAATTTACTTTGAACCTCAACCGGGAAACCAAGATCAGAAAATTCTCAAAAAAAAACAATTTCGAGTTCACAAAATATCAATGCACCTAGTTATATTGTATTCCTAAATCATACAAAACAACAAAATTTTACTGTCATCTGTTTCGGTCGGTAAGTTGCACTAAAAGCCATTTACAGCTTCATTTTTCAACTTCTTCCACCGGCGTTGCACATTGCCATGAGTAATATGCAGATAATATTTTAAAATATTACCGAGCAGTGCACACTCCGAACACAGCCATCCCATCGCTAGACGCACACTCCATTCGGAGTCGTTCGATGCAAAGCAAGGCGGAAGGTTCCGCGGAAAACGACAAATCGACGGTGGCGGTCGGCACAACAACGTCCGGGGAAATACTCAGCGCGAAACGGCAATTCATAACTGTCAACCGTTTATCATTGTGGAAGGGAAACTAAGATAGAGAGAGAGAGAGAGAGAGAAACAAAATGTGCCCCCAGCGTATTGCCGGAATATGCATAGGTGTCCCATCTGCAGAAGAATGGCACAGGAAATGGGACAATCATGGTGTGCACGATGTTGTAGCTGTGAATTGTTGTTACATTTTAGCTCTTCGAAAGTGATTAGAAAAATGTTCTTGAGACAGACGCAGCCTATGCAGTTTTGTAGGTTGGTATTGAGATAATTCTCAAATCTTTACATTGCGAAATAATTGTTATTTTTAGTTGAATAGATGAATAATTTGAAAATTATTTGTAACACTTTTGGATGTTGAATATTGCAAAGATAATTTAAAAAAGAATTTTGAAAGTTACACATTACGGGCCTCGGAAAATTTTTCTAAAGTTTGAGCGAATTCTATACCTATTTTTTATATTTATAAAAAAAAGGTAAAACAAGCATTCATTTGACTTCAAGCTTGTGAAAATCATCTCTGAGGAAACATTGCAGAATTTAATGAACTGAATCTAGTTCTATATCACTTTTTCCAATATTTTTTATTAATATTTATATTTTCAATATTTATATTTATTAGTCGAGTTTTAAAGCTTTTATCTAACCTTTCATTGTTTGAAAGAGAAAAAGCGCGAAATCATCTTAAAAAATATTTATTTTCAATTTAAAATTTATATTTGAATAAAAACTTTCAACAATTTAAGTAGGAATTACTTGGGAACGTCCTCAAATTTAAAATTAGGCCGTCATTTCAAAATCAAATACCAAATTATTGTGTTTCAAAAGCATCTTCAGGTATGTGAAATTTTTTGAAGCATAGCATTATTTGGGTTGAAAGTCAAAAACATAAACTATTTGAACTCTTTTTTCTCAGTTCTCTAGTATAGTTTTACCTGAAATATAACAGCTCTTAACATAATATCTGGACTTGCTATTATCTTAATAAAATTTGAATGTTTGCTTTTGATTAGGAATCATATTTATAACATAATGAAATTTAAATATTAAGATCATATATACTTTTGATAGAATTCTGTTATGCTCTGTTGATCGGGATACCAAGGCTTTGCTTGGGTGATCGAATCCTCCGAATAACTAGAAAGAATCAGTTTTTTCCTATAATAAGGAGACTGTAAATCCATGAGAAGAAAATATTTTTCTTACAATTGGCAACACCATGCTAACTTTGTCAATAAAATTAATTATTATCCAACGCAAACTCCCCCAGGTATTGTGCAGCAATTCACGAATGAGAAAGGCAAACAGATAGAAAACAATAAAACGGTTCCATTTTCCGTTCGTTACCTTACGAAACAACCCCAGCTGCACCGACCGATCCGGATAACAAGTGTAATGGATTGCATTGAAGCGGAAGAGTAAATCATCGTTTCTCCCGGATCCGTTCTGTCACTATCCTCCGGTTAGTTTTGCCGGTTTGTTTGTGTCTTCTCGTTGCAACGCAAACGAAATGCTTCTGTTGCTTCATCAGCTCACCATGGAGATAGGGTTAGCTTTGCCGCGCCAGCTCGATCCGATGTAGTGAAAGGAAATGCGTCCTTAGTAGGACTGGCTGAGTTTCTGTTTTCTTTTTTGTTCCCATCATAGAAAGCTTATGGATTACGTGTACGACAGTCGAAGTTAGTAGCAGGAAGGAAAATACAACGCGACGTTTTTTCACGCTCAGGTTGCTCCAATGTACGGATGCAAGATGCAAACAAGTCCAAAATAAACTTTATTTATTGGGTTTGGGTTTGTTTATTGATTATGTGATTCCAGGCGTGTGTAACGAGATTTCGAAAAAGCTAGTGGGCCGGAAAAATGCGGGAATATGCAGCAAGTGTCCTCATGCGATTTACTTCTAAAGAACGATAGACAGGCTAAGATACTAAGCTTGGGTCACTAACTCATAACATTAGACACTGGTCTTACAAAACAATTGCCAAAGAAGAAGAAATGAAATATAAAAGTCATCTCAATGACTCAATAACTTTCTTAACATGCTCAGTCCCTAGTTGGTATATTTCCAACCATTCGACATTCGAAGTATCCAAACTTTGAAAAGCTCCTTTCGCCGGAATTAGGCAACAAGAAACTATTGCCAGAGAAACCAGTAATTAGCACACTGATTTGGACTATCTAGCTTTTTGCAACCAGAAAATGGAAGCAGTAGACCTACCTGCAAATTTCGTTTCCTATCTATTGACTAATTTTCCCGTCCCACACGAACAAACGTATTCCACGAGCGGAGATTTTCTCATTCAGAAAGCAATTAGCAGTCACACTGTAATTCATGCTCTTGTGTCTCGAGAACTCTGAGTGCAGTTTCGTGAGGACGGCACTGAATGCTGTTCACAATAATCCAACTGTAGTGGTTATTGACGGAATTCAACTCATTAATTTAGAATCCGTATTTGAATTGTTCGCTGTGGGATTCCCGAACATTGGCGTCTGAACTGGTGGCAATGATTGATATCCGAAAGTGCTGTACAACGCTATTGGTGCCCAGGGTAACCATCCACCACGGCAGATACGATTGTATCCTTTCTCGGAATATATGGCTTCTGGAGTGATTTCCGGCAACTGGACGTTGCACCAGAACCGTTGCCGTAGCCAGTGAGGCAACCCGAAACAGATAGCAAAACGAACCGAAGCCATTTGTCTACCGGATCCTACTGTTTGCGGGATTGGTATTGATCGTTTCTCAAATAGCTACCATTGTCGACAGGATCGAATAATGCAACCTTTTCGGTTCATATACTCTCAAGCCTAGTGTTGCTGGTGCCGTAAGATTGGAGGTGTGGGACCTATGCTTACGACTAGTCATTCATTATGAGATAACTTCTAGCTCTTAGGAATGCATGTTAATATTATTCAAAGCCGTTTGAAGTAAAATATTTTCATGTAAGACTTGTGAGACTTTTCTAGTATGTAGACCTAACGATTTTTCATTATTGTTGCGTGTTTTCTACTTTCTTCTTCCAGGTAATCGTGTTTTGCCTTTCTCATATAGAAAGTTGGATTCAAAGGTCTCATAGCCTGCCATTGAATTTTATCCGGATCGAATCTCCGGTTCGGGAGTTGCGAGTAAAATGTATAGAAAATGATAAAAAAGCGCACTCGGTTTTCTCAGAGACCGCTT
The DNA here is from genome assembly GCF_030247185.1 of Malaya genurostris. NCBI lineage: Eukaryota > Metazoa > Arthropoda > Insecta > Diptera > Culicidae > Malaya > Malaya genurostris. The sequence goes on from NC_080571.1 coordinate 271,591,009, forward strand.
AGGCGGTTTTCTTTAATTTAGATGTTCATCCCTACTATTAAATTTCATCCGGAACCGACTTCTGGTTGCGCAGTACCGTGTTTAAATGGTCAAATAAATAACAGAACCGCTCAAAGACCGCTAAACCAATTTTTACAGGCTAAGACTCAAACAAACAGTCTTCCGGTTCCGGATCTTCAGTCTGATAAGTACAACAATTTCTCTTTCAGGAGCGCAATTTTATTCATGACACTGAAAAACGATTTTCACAAATTTAGGTTTAAATTAGAAGTATTATGTTCCCATGAATAGGCGTAGAGTTTAATCAGGATCCGACTAACGGTTCCGGAAATACAGGGTTGAGTGCTTATGAAATTGCAATCCGTCATTTCGAGCGATACCAAAACGAGGAAAAATTCTTCTACATTTGGCCCTGAATTGTTTCAATTTGTAGATTCTATTAGTTGCTGTTCGTTCGATTTCTGCTAAGGAGTGTATCGAAAATAAGCTATCCACAAATTTTTGATTCAAATTATGATAAAAAACGATATTTTATTCAAACTAAAAATTGATCGTTTATTGTACGAGGTTAAACTTGAGCATAATGAAAACCGGATGAAATTTAAGTTATTCCTTCACGAATTTTCGAACTTCTGATCGAACGTTCTTCATCAAGTTCCGGACAAGTGTTGCATCGCATTTATTGGACGCTTGAGCCCAAATTTTGTTTGAACTCCTGCATGTTCCCAGCTGCGTTACCAGTCTTCTTGAAGACCCTCTTCACGATTGCCCAATAACGTTCGATGGGTCGAAGCTGAGGGCAGTTTGGTGGATTGATATTTTTCTCAACGAAACTTATACCCTTTTCCGCAAGCCAATTGAGTGTGGTTTTGGCATAGGGAGCCGACGCTAAATCCGGCCAAAATAGTGGAGGTGTACTATGCTTCTTATATAAAGGTAGCAATCTCTTCTGGAGACACTCAGATCGATAGATTTCTGCATTTATAGTTCCGGTTGTGTAAAAATGGTTGGCTTCAAACCACGGGAACATATTGCTTGCCATACCAGTACCTTTCCACCGAATTTCTCCACTTGAATCGACCTGTCCGCATCGCTTACATCCTCCCCAACGACGACAGTAAAGTATTGTGGACCTGGAAGGGTTTTTGAGTCCTCCTTTACATAATTCTCATCGTCCATCAAGACGCATGCATCCGGACACTGCAAAAGATGCGATTACAATTTCCGGGCCCGTGTCACTGCTCGCTTCTTCTGTTCTACACTTTGTTTCGACATTTTCTGCTTTTTGTGGGTCTTCAGGTGATCTCGCCTCTTGATACGCTGGATCACTCCGACACTCGTTCTTGGTTTTGTCGTGAATACGACTTACTTTACTATGTGGCGCCTTTTCAAAAATAGCCATATGGAAGAATGGGCAGAACTTATTCGTGAATATCTCGACTTGTATTAATGGCATCAACATACTTCTTTCACTATTTCATCAAAAATATGATCAGGAATTTAGGATAATATTTTGAACAGTGTGAGATAACCACAAACAACTTAAAAAACAGGTTTTCTGAAAATTTTAAAACAACGCGGAAAACTCTTTACTTTTGCTTGGGTTTTTCGCGCAAGGACGACGATTTTGAGGTAGTCAGGCACATATCTTCAACTGAACGTTATAAAAGGGGAACCGTGGTCAGTGCTGTCAACTGCTTTTTTCCAAAAATCTGTATTTGGCGGAAAAATCTATTTGTACAATATCATTCTCGAATAATCAAACATCGATTTAGTGCGGAAACTGATTTTGCGACAAAAAAAAAGGTCGCTCGACCTGGTTTACCCCTATGGAATCCAAAACAAAAACTGAACATCGGTATTTATCTGTATGAAAATTGAAATATCGGTATTTTGAGAGAGCATATCTGTATTCCTGTATCGAGTTCAAAAATCGGTATAAATACCGAGAAATCGGAATAGTTGGCAGCGCTGCCTACAGGGCACTTTCTACGTGGTTAAAAACCTCAAACGCTCAGGTCGTAGTTATCATTTGCCTTTCGGTCGTCAAGGCGAGAAGACACATTAAACCAGTTTTGCATCATTTGGCACTGCGAGCGTATGTGTCGGTTTGTATGCAAAGCTAGTTGCAATTCAAGGAAGAACGATTGCATCAGCTGCTGGTGCTTTGCATTGGAGAGAAAGAAAACAAGAAACGAAAAATGGACAACATTATATGAAATCAGCCGTTCTAATGGCTCTAAATGTAAAAAACCATCAGTTTAGTGAAAATCCAAAATAATTTGATTTGCTCCGTGCACTTTTCGCTGTGCGAAAATCGTTCGAGAAAAATGTTCCGAACTGTGCTAAATATCGTAGACAATTCCACAATTTGGTCCTTCTGAAAGGCAGAAATGAATCCTGTACAGCATCTCAATAGTTTCTTTCAATGAAATATGCAAATCCGAAATAAGATAATCGACGTCAAGAATCGTTTAAAATTTTAGTAGTGAAAAGGGGAAAAGTTTCGCAATTCACACAACCGATCAACTATCAATTCGAATTCGAAAGTGTGAAGAAATCGTGTCAGTTTTATTCGTATTCTCGACATCCAGTTATGTCTCTGACATTACACACCCGTACTTTTTTGACCAAATCACGCATTGACATTGATTTGTTCTTCATGATTAGAGATACCACTTTCTGGTCCATTTTCGGGTTGGAAGGACCGGGTTTTCTGCGTCTTCCTGGTAGCTCATCCAAAGAATAGTGTTCCCCAAGCTTATTAATGATGGTTTTAACAATGGCATGATGAATTACAAACCGCTTCGCCAATTTTCGTACAGTATTACCCTTCTCACTTAGCCATGTGTCCAGAACCTTAATTTTCACTTCCTTTTCAATACGCGACATTTTGAAAACGCAGAATTTCAACCGCACAAACAAGTAAACAAACGAAAGCTGACAGCCAAACGCACAGCATGCTGTGATCTGAGTATAAAGAGCCATCACAAATACATGCGTACAACACAAATGTATGTAGATAGCTTATTTTCGATACACTCCTTATACCGGCTCCAAGTTTTTGGCACCGAAAGTCCTGGAAATAGTGGTCGAAAACTCAAAAACTCTCCTCATTTTCTCAGAGGCGGCTGAGTACAATTCCACAAATTTAGACTCAAATGAAAGGTTTTACGTTCCGTCAATCTTTGTTCGTATCAGATTCCTGGTTCCGGAGCAACAGGTTTATGTGTCTTTTGTTTACGTTTCGTCTTAGACTCGTCAGTGCAGAGCAGTTCACATTGAACTGCTTAGTTCAAACTTAAACAGTTCAATGGTGGCACATGCCATCCGGGCGGGAATTTTCGTCGACCGCATCTACCGGCGCATTTCCAGTACGGCACTGATGCAGTTCCCACCCGAGGTGGTCAGGGTGCTGAAGGTGAGTACTAGAATGAATTTAATTGTTGTTGAAATGGATTTGTTATGTTGTGGTTTTTTTTTGCTGGAAATGGTGAACGGAAATAAGTCAACATGATTTCATTATTTATTGGTCAATTGTAGTATCGACCGCGGTGGACTGACCCATTGTTTAATGGTTTTCAAATACTTGGTGTTCTGCATTGAATAGATTTTAATTTTGGTTTTGGTTGTTCGCCGACTCTTTCGTTTTCCAACAGATATTTGAATTTCAAACACATATTTTCCATTTTCATACACATGGGCTGGGCAATCTCTGTGGAAACTGACTTTCCAACCGACCATCAGATGCTATTCAGTTCAACGAGGTCGGAAAATGTATGTTTTTGGAAAGTGATGCATATGTGCATTTAATTTACCCGGAGAAGGAAGAGTCGTTTTGAACATACTTTGATCGTTTTCACTTGATGCAAATCCTAACCCAGTTTTCAACCTAACCACGGTCAAACCGTTTGTTCGAAGTCTTACCCTTACCTAACAGCTACAGTCCTGGGGTGTCCTTTGCTGTATCAAGCATACGTCTCCACATAACTCGGTCCATGGCTGCTCGTCGCCAGCCACTCAAGGCACGGATACTCCTGAAATCACCCTCCATTTGATCGATCCACCTTGCTCGCTGCGCTTCTCTTCTTCTTGTACCAGTCGGATTAGATTCAAGAACCATTTTCACTGGGCTGTCGTCCGACATCCATATGACATGCTCAGCCCATCGTAGACGTCCGATTTTAGCTGTCCGTACTATGGTTGGTTCTCCTAGAAGCTGTTGCAATTCGTGATTCATATGCCGTCTCCCCGTTCCGTCTTCCATCTTCACTACACCATAGATGGTCCTCAGTACCTTTCTTCCGAAAACACTGAAGGCGCGTTGGTCCCCTACCAACATAGTCCAGGTCTCGTGGCCATAGAGAACAACCGGTCCAATGAGCTTTTTGTAGATGGCCAATTTCGTGCGGTGGCGTACTTTTCTCGATCGAAGAGTTTTTCTGAGTCCTAAGTACGCACGATTCCCTGCCAAAATACGTCTCTGAATTTCTCTGCTGGTGTCATTATCTGCGGTCACCAGTGAGCCCAAATACACGAAGTCATCAATCACCTCGATATCGTCACCGTTTATTAATATTCGTGGTGATAGGCGTAGTGTTTCTTCTCTAGAGCCTCTTCCTCTCATGTATTTTGTTTTTGACGCATTTATGGCTAATCCGATACGCCTAGCTTCAGTTTTCAGTCCGATGTAGGTTTCCGTCATCTTCTCAAGGTTACGTGTAACAATATCAATATCGTCAGCGAAGCCAAAAAGTTGTACGGACTTTCGGAAGATCGTGCCCCTCGTGTCGATTCTCGCTCTTCGAATCACACCTTCCAAGGCAACATTGAACAAGATACAAGAGAGTCCATCACCTTGCCGTAGCCCTCTCCGAGATTCGAAGGGACTCGAGAGTGTCTCAGATACTCGGACGTAGGACATCACTCTATCCATAGTTACTTCGACCAATCGCGTCAGTTTATCGGGGAAACCGTATTCGTGCATTATCTGCCATAGCTGTTCTCGATCGATTGTATCGTATGCCGCTTTGGAGTCAATGAATAGGTGATGCGTGGGTACGTTACTCGTCTTATCGCGAATATGTGATCCGTAGTGGAGCGGGCCCTACGAATTCCTTAGCTATTGGTGATAGACGACGGCAAAGGATTTGGGAGAATAACTTGTAAGCGGCGTTCAGCAATGTGATTGCGCGGTAATTGCAACAATCCAGCTTATCGCCCTTTCTGTAAACGGGACATACCACTCCATCCATCCATTCCTGCGGTAGAATCTCCTCCTCCCATATCTTAGAAATCATCCAGTGCAGTGCACTAGCCAGTGCCTCTCCTCCATGTTTGAGCAGCTCGCCTGGTAACTGGTCATTGCCGTGGCTTTGTTGTTCCTCAGCTTGCCGATCTCCTCACTTATTTCCAACTGATCAGGTGCGGGGAATCTGGCGTCGGCTGAGCGTGCACCCAGATTGATTCCTGTGTCGTTCTCTGAATCCTGTGCTTCGCCATTCAGATGCTCGTCATAGTACTGCTTCCACCTGTCGATCACCTCACGTTCGTTCGTGAGAAGCCCTCTTCAAGAGACGCCGCGCCAAGCTGCTCTTCCGTTGGTAGCACTAGCTCCAGTTGTTGCGCGTATTCCTCTGCACAAATCTCCAAATATCAAGGGGAACGTGCCATTTGAGCCAATTTGTTCTGATTCCTGATCACTAATTGGCTGCCACCCAATCACGCGCTGACGCAAATTGCCAACACTATAAATCCCGTTCCTAGAACGCTGGTTGTGCTACAGCTCTGGTAGAAGTTAGCCGCTCACTTTTCCACACCTTCTGCCCCGTCCATCAAAGTTCCTGCAGTGCTACGATATCGAAGCCGCGGATTTGAAGCTCATCATGCAGGATTCGGTCGTATCCTGGGAAGCCAAGCGATTTGCAGTTCCATGTGCCAAGCTTCCAATCGTAGTCCTTTGTTCGTTGCGTAGGTCTTTGCCAATAATTCCGAGTCGTATTTCCTACTTGATTGTGCCTAACATGTGTTTTCCGGGTGACTTGTTTGGCCTACACCAACCTCCTGTCTCGCCGGAGGGCCATCGTGTCAGCACTGTTTAGAGTCCCACACTGACACAAGGACGGTAATCAGCCGCTCCTAACATGGACAACGGACGCTTTTTCGAGCCGCCCCAACATGGGGAACAGACGCTCGGGTAGGCTCGCTCTCTGTAAAGAGAAGGCAAGCCCCCATCGACCCCCCCCCCCCCCCCCTGAACCGCTAAGTAGACTTAAAGTTAATGCTGTTTGCAAAACACTTTACGTCTGCTTAGCGGTTCAAATTGAACTGTTTAAGTTTGCGCTAAGCAGTAATTTTGAACTGCTCTGCACTGACGAGTCTAAGACGAAACGTAAAGAAAAGTAAAAACGGTTATATGCCCAAAGCACAAACTTAGGATAACCCCTAAATGAGGTTTACGTGTGTTTAGAACTTTAAACTGTCTTGTAGAGCGAAAATGCAAAAAAAACGAAAAATTACTATGAACTTGGCTAATAACATTTTATAAATTGGAAAGATTATACTAATTTTTTGTTTTTTGCTATTCTCATATAGAAAGGTTATGCAATCACTTGAAAAACTAACTAGTAAAAATTGGCCCGGAGGGCCAAGTGTCATATACCATTCGACTCAGTTCATCAAGCAAATATGTGTGTCAAATAATTTCACTAGGTTTTCTCGGAGATGGCTGAACCGATTTTGACAACCTTAGATTCAAATGAAAGGTCTCATGGTCTTATACGAAATTCCTGAATTCGATTTCCGGTTCCGGAGTTCTAGGGTAAAGTGTGTTCAGTATTATACACCGTCTCTTAAACCGGCGAAACAAAACACGTAAAAAATTGTCTAAACTGGTCTCAAAACTACACAAATCGATACACATTATCAGTACGCAACTGAACAAACCGATTTCGGCTATCCTGGTTCCCGGTCTCCTGTTCCGGAAGCACCGGCAATAGTGGTTATATATTCCAAAATGGATCAAAATGGATTTCCACAAACTTAGATTCAAATGAAAGGTGTTACGGACCCATACGGAATTCCTGAATTTCATCGGGATCCGACTTTCGGTTCCGGAGTTATTGGGTAAAGTGTGTTCGAAATTGTACACCGTTAACTAAACGGGCGAAACAGAAACCGTGAAAAGTACGGGTGTGTAATGTGAGAGACATAACTATATGTCGTGAATACGAATAAAACTGACACGATTTCTTTATACTTTCGAGTTCGAATTGATAACTGATCGATTGTGTGAATTGTGAAACTTTTGATGTCGATTATCTCATTTGGGATTTGCATTTTTCATTTGAAGAAACTATCAAGATACTGAACAGGATTCATTTCTGTCTTTTAGAAGGACCAAATTGTGGAATTCTCTACGATATTTAGCACAGTTCGGAACATTTTTCTCGAACAATTTTCGCACAGCTAAAAGTGCACGAAGCAAATCAAATTATTTTGGATTTTCACTAAACTGATGATTTAACCTTTGATTTGCAAAGAAGTAATCTTAATAGTTCTTTAGATAACATTTAGAGCCATTAGAACGGCTAATTTTATTTCAAATAAAGAGATGGCTTTTTGGTCAATTGGTTTCTCATCAAAACATTTATTTTACGCTAAAGGCCAATGTTTCGAAGGTTATACCTTCATCTGAGTGCTCATTCGAAGTCGATGTGCGTAGGAAGTGCTTGTTGTAGAGTAGCCGTTTTTCAATCAACTATTATAAATGTTACACCATACTTGACGAAAAATATTTGTAGTCGTTTTGCCCTGAAGATTAAGGTATAACCTTCGAAGCGTTGGCCTTTAACGTAAAATAAATGTTTTGATGAGAAACCAATTGACCACTCTTTATTTGAAACAACATTAACTGGTCGCATCCGCATCAAATAAATTCAACAACAATGGCTGATTTTATATAATGTTGTCCACTTTTCGTTTTTGGTTTTCTTTCTCTCCAATGCAAACGACCAGAAGCTCTGTTGCATGATGCAATCGCTTTTGTTTGAGTTGAAACTAGATTTGCGTACAAACCGCAACACATCCGCTCGCAGTGTCAAATGATGCGAAACTTGTTTAATGCGTCTTCTCGCCTTGACAAACGGAAGGCAAATGAGAACTACGACCTTTTTTTTGCATAAATATCTGTTTATTAATCTTATTTTTGTGTATTACATCAACATTTTACAGTACAAGTGTTTTGACCCTTTGGCCTTTCATCTTTGTTGTTCATACGATTCGTTATTAATATTAGGTGTTTTATTTACTCTTGTTTTACATACTAATGTTTAATCATAATATTTATTTCAATTATTAATAAAATATCTACCTACTTATAATTATCCCGAACCTAATACGTACAAATTTTGAATAATTTGTATTACAGAGATTGAGCACCTCTCTTCAAATTTTGTGCAGTATTGTTCGAATTTTTGTTCTAGTATATCCAGGGCGGCCATCTCATGTACTTCACTAGTCCTTGTCCAAAGGGGGTAAATTTAGAATCATCTTTAAGATCTTACTTTGAGTGTGCTGAAGCCTAAGTTTGTGTGTTTGTGCACAGCCCCGCCAAACAGGGACTGCGTATTCAATTGCGGGGTAGATGATTTGTTTATATACAGCCATCTGGTTCTTCAGACACAGTTTAGATGTTCTACAAATCAGCGGATACAGAGACCTAATGAGTATGCTGCATTTTTGAACGATTTTGCCAAAATGTGACCTGAATAACAGATGTCTGTCAAAGGTGAGTCCTAGATAGATAACTTCGTCGGACCATTGGATGACCTCATCACCGAGTCGTATTCTGCATTCGTCTGATGGAACAAGTTTTGGAGATCTTGAATGTGGAAACAAGATGACCTGAGTTTTTGCTGCATTGATCACAATTTTCCAGCTTGTAAAATATTCAGTTAGAGCGTCCAGACCTGTCTGTAGTTTATTCTTCAGAGCATTAATAACACGACCTTTGTAAAGAATGGCAGTATCATCAGCAAATTGTGACAGAACACCACCACCCGGAAGAGGTGGGATGTCTGATGTAAAAATGTCGTATAGAATGGGACCTAGGATACTTCCTTGGGGAATAGTGAATCTTTCTGAAAGTGCATTATTCAGAGAAACCTGGAAAGCTCTATCTGCAAGATAATTTTTGATAATTTTAATAAGATACATGGGAAAATTATACCGATGCAGTTTAAACACCAGGCCATCGTGCCACACATTATCGAATGCTTTTTCAATATCCAATATTGCCATGGCAGTCGTTTTGGACACTGATTTGTTTTGCTGGATGACGTTGTTAGCCCTTGTGAGTTGGTGGATGGTGGATCTTCCTTTCCGGAACCCAAACTGTTCTTGTAGTAATATATCCTGTTCATCTAGCGATAGCTCTTGGAAAAGGAAGGATCTTTCCCCGGATTTAACACTGGGATAACTTTAGCTAACTTCCGCATTGAAGGGAAGTAACCAAGCTCCCAGCACCTGTTAAAAATTTTAGCTAAGAAAACAAATGAGCGAATATTCAAATGTTTCAGCTCAATGTTGAATGTGTTGTCGACGACGGGGGCCTTCATATTTTTTAATTTTTTCACAATGGCCATCAGCTCATTCGCAGTGACTCTACTTTCCTCAGGAACTAAGCTGTCTGATTGGTCAACCTCAGCTACGCTATCAGCAACGGCTCTTTCATGTGGACTAACAATGTTGAGTCTTAAATTGTGAGAACACACAAACTGCTGGCCTAGCGCATTTGCCTTCTCTACTGGTGAGAACTACGACCTGAGCGTTTGAGGATTTTAACCACGTAGAAGGCGCGCTCTCCGATGCCGCTGTTTGAATGCGTCTTCTCGCTCCGACGTCTGATTCCATCCAACGCACAAGAAGAAATGATCGATTTTCGACTACGGTTTCCCTTTATTAACGTTCAGTTTAAGATATGCTTGACTATCTCAAAATCGTCGTCATTGCGCGAAAAACTCAAGCGAAAGTGAAGAGTTTTCCACGTTGTTTCAAGTTCTGAGAAAACTTATTTTTGAGATTTTTGTGGTTATTTCACACTGTTCAAAATATTATCCTAAATTCCTGATCAGGGCCGGTGAAACATGTTAAGCACAGGTGGGTAGTTTATCGATTTTTTAACAATATTTTGTTTCGTTATTAATTTGCATAAAACGTGTAAATACGAAGTTTGAAGCGTTTTCGGTATTTTGTTTTAAAACGAAATTGCACATTTAAGGATTAAATACGCCATGAAACTACTGCGACGTTATTCGAACTGTTGACATAGGACTCCCCAACTAGATTCAAAATCACTGCCCTTATTTGTTTTGAGTATTAGGGCAGTGGCCTTGGCCTGTTCCGTATAAACTTATTTGTGTGTGCGAGTTTTCGAAATTAATTCTTTGAGAATTTTAGTTACTCTGACCGTTAAGTTCGTTGGGGCTGATGATGGAAGGTGCTGAATTCGCGCATGTCATCCTGCCGATTTTCGATCAAAATATGTCTCGTGCGAAGCGAACGGCGCATAAAACAAATCCATAAACAGTTCAGTCGCTGATGTGCATAACACATTGCTCAAAAAGTCCCAAGATGGACCCAAATGTCAGACTTACCTAATTTTTCGAAATAACCAACCTTCAGATGTCAAATTTTCACCTTGATCTCACCGTGGCGTTACTTATTCACTTATGAAAAAATGGAAATAACAAGTTCTGTATGCTGATAAAGCAACGGTTTAAGAGGTGTTACCCGCACTCGGATCAATTGAAAATAAAGATTTGTGTGTATTCTGATTTCAAACGGGACCAAATGATGCAATCGTCAGAAAAAGTCAAGCAAGTTTTAATAATCGCGATGAATGAACGCAAAATTGAAATTCGTAAAATTAATATGCTGAAATGGTAAGGACATTAACTGGAAGTGCTTTTATGATCTTACGCGAAAATCTGGGCATATAAAAGGTTTTTTCCAATCGAACAAAAGCAACAACGCATTAACGATCCAGAGAGCTGTTTGGAACTGTAAAGTCGCAATAAAAAGGATTTCTTTCGTTTGTATGAAACAGTGAACGAAAATTGGATCCACTATTTTTCTCCGGAGTCATATTTGCATTCATACGGAGAAAGTCGTTCGAAAATGTTACAGGTAGATGGAACAATCTTGGCGTCAGTTTTCAGACACTCGAGGTATTGACTATATTGAAAAATAAAGCACCGTCTAAAGTGATTATTACATTGAAGTATTGATGCCTTTGTAATGTGACAGTGCTCCGTGCCACAAGTCAATGAAAATAATGGCCAAATTGAACGGATTGGTCTTCGTTCTGTTTCCTCACCCACCATATTCTCAATAAACTAGCCCCCAGCGACTACTTGTCCTACGAAGGCCCGGCGGGTGGTCTGCATGCTGGTCATCGACTGGAGCGGTCTTCCGTGGGCGGTGATGGTGATGTTACGGAAGAGGAAAGTACTCATTGATGAACAGAAATCTTATGAAAACCGGGGAAATCCTGATAAAATGTTTTGAGAAACAAGAAAATTTTTTGATGAAATGGTGAAAGAATTATGTTGCTGCCATTAATACAAGTCGAGATATTCACGATTATGTTCTGCCCATTCTTCCATATGGCTAATTTTGGAAAGGCATTCCATGCTAAAGTAAGTCATATTCACGACAAAATGTTGTAAAATAGTAATACTTTGTTCATTATTTCAAAATTCTTCCAAATCTATTTCGTTCTCTTCGAAGTGATCCCGGCTTCAATACGTGGTGCAAAACCAAGAGTTGACGGCCTATAATTCCGGCCGCTTTTTACGAATAGCTTCGCGCAAATGACACATAATACTCAAATATTATTCCTTGGCCGGTCGGAAGGAATTCGGAGTACACCACACCTCGATAATCGAAGAAAACTGCCAACATTACCTTGAATTTCGACTTGCTTTGACGTGACGCGTTCTCGACCCTCTTTAAAAATCTTGTACTAATCAAAAACAACATACAACATTGATCGCAACATATGTTATCACCTGAAGGCGTTTGCAACATTCTGAACGTTTTGTGTTATAGTGTTATATACCACTTGACGAGATCGGAAAATTCCTGTGTGTGTGAGTGAATGTATGCCCGATCAGATGGTAATAACAGAATTATAACAATTGGAGTAATTTATTTCAGAAATATTTTGAAACAAATTTTGAAATATTTTTGGCTGGTAAGCTATTAAAATAACAAAAATCATAACAAAAAAGACTCTAGCGGGAACAAAATAGTAACAGATTATGGAACGTTTGTATCACAATTATTATTGAATTTTATATAACTACAGAAGTCCGAAAGCAGAATTTATAACAATAGTTGTAAAAAATTAGATAGAAAATTTAACACAGAAAAACTATATCACAGTCTACTTCTAGCATCGTTCAATCCAAAATTGTTTAATGATTTTTTTATTAAATAAATAATTTATTTAGTGATCTAATTCCTTCTATTAGTTTTTTGAATTTCTGATCATTATATTTCGATATGAAGCTACGGAAGAACTCATTTTTTCAATTAATGAACTTTATCATGAGTCTTGCTAATGAAAACAAAACATCATAGCTGATTTTGTAATTATATTGTTATCATAAGTTTTAACTTTCAACTGTTTTCATTCGTTAAATATGTCAAAATAACACAAATTGTTATACATATCAACTGTTGATATACTTGTGTTATGATTTTGTTATGCGCATCTGATCGGGTGTGCACCTTATAACGAATTTCTTAGCGTGTAATTTTCTCAGAGATGGCTTATCCGATTTCAACAAGCTTAAACTCGTTTGAACGCTACTATTGGGCCATTGATCAAGTTCGAAGATTAAATGATTATGACTTCTGGTTCCGGAGATACCGACAAAACACGTTGTTTTTAACCGCTCTAATATATAGGTGCCAATATCTTGGGATCACCTCTAATTTCGGAAAGCAGTTTTGCTCAAAAGTTTAAGCACCTCCAAGAATGTCCCCATGCAAAATTTGAGCTTAAGCGGATATGGGTAAGGGGCTGTCCACGCCGCAAGGGGGAGGGGGGTGTTACACAAAACGTATCCTTTTGTGACAGGGGGAAGGGGGAAGGTTGTTGGAATGTGACGTCCAATATTTTCAATTAGCGCATTTTTGAAATACCTAATTATATTACTGATTTGCCTTATTTCCTGAAAAAATCTCCACAATAAACGTTTACATTCTATAGGAAAACGTGTATTTGTTGATGTAAAAGCTTCTTCTTGTAAATTCGGAAATGAATTATGCAGGAAATCATTTTTGTTGTGATCAGCAAAAGTACACGGGGGGTGAGTAAATTAGCGAAATTAATAGATTTTGCCTAATATGAGTTAAAAAAAGATGCCTTCAAACGGTTTCACTTTAGTTATGCGCTGACAATTTTAGTCAATGTATATGAGTTTGGGTGCACCAATCGCTTGGAATTATGGATTTTTTTAATTTCGGAAATCTTATGATAGGTAGTAAGCAGATGTGGAATATAAACCACACGAAGAATGAAAGAATTTCATAAAATTTGTTTGGTCGGTCGCATCGAAATTTCATGCTGCTTGATGTATTTAAAATTCATTCAGCAACACCATGTTGGCGGAGTAATATCAATAAAACCAGTAAACAACATAAACATATATGTTGTGATTATCAATAATTATAATGATAAGGGAAACATGTTCAATCATAAAGCATGTCATGCAGCTGATTGGTTTACCCTGTTTAACTTGAATATCATACACAGGAGTAACAGCCCAGATAGAAGTGATTTGCAAACCAATGATTAAAACCAAACATCTCTATGGTATAAAATAACATTATTTTTTTTTTGTTTCAATTATAGAGGCTTTAACATCTTAGGTCATTCGCCTCTTCGGACCAGAAAATCTTTCTGACCCTTTGTGCGGGGTTGAGAATCGAACCCAGGCGGGCTGCGTGAAAGGCATCGACTATCCCATCACGCTATACCCGTCCCCACAACATTATTTAGTTTGAAACAAGAATTAAAATATCAAAAATCATTGCAAAGTCTGCATGCGAAAATAGCAACGAAATATAAAATTGCATCATTGTAACTTCAAAGCAAGAGCAAAACATTTATAGAAGACGAATTTTTCAGTAATTTGATTTTCTAGCTTTGAGAATAGTATATCAAAAAAATTTCTCTTATCTTATTCTGATGCAGTATATTCAATTGTGTTCCATTTGAAAAAGAAACCACTGAAATAATTGTACCTTATGCAATTGGTATGCCTCATCAATAACGAAATAAGATATAATATCAAATATTGATACTAAATAGATTTTGTCTAATCTATCAAGAAGATTCCTTGGATTAAATATCAAGAAAATATGAAGTATTGCTATGACATTGCGCCTGCTGTGTGCTCAAACCCTGTGCTCCTGTTACTTCCATAAATTAACTTCATGTCAAAAAGCGTTTTATTGAGTTTAATCAAAATAGTGCATCATCATAAACATCATCATCAGCATCAACCAGCTGGAAGTAAAACAAAGTCTTTTGTCGCTCTAATCACTACGTGGTGTGAAATATTTTTCTAAACTAATTTTGCATGGAGCATTGCTACTGCGTAGAGAATGCTATCATGTCTTATATTGATTATGTTTGATTTTCCTCCACCAAGATCAAATCTGATCGAATCATCCAATGATTGAACTTACATGAATCAAGAATCATTCTAGTTCAAAATCACTACCAATTTTGTGTGACGGAAGATCCGTACCGTTTTGGATCGCTGTGATTTAAAGATCACTGATCACTGATCAGAAGTGATCTTTATTGGGAAAGATCACATACGACCTTCTTCGGCAGTGATCTCGATTTGATGTGGTTTTGAACTTTATTTTCTCAGCCCTGTATGCTATACTAAGGAAGCTAGCTAAAAAAATAATATATCTGTGAACCTCTAGGAGAATTAAAACAGATGATTTAAATGTTTAATCTATTCCAATCGAATACTTAACATTAATATCTATAAAACAATTTCGATGGTTTTGTAGTTTGAGAGATATTTTTAAATCTGATGATAGCATGTAATAAATCGATTTTTCCCTCATATTCGTATGGTTTGTCATACATATTGAGTATTTATTGAGATGAATTTAATTTATTTTGAATTCGTGACATGTGACATAGGGGTCTTGGCTGCTGTGACAATTTGTGACAAAGGGGGGAGTCAAAAACTGCCAAAAAAGCGTGACGTATTTTATGGACAGCCCCTAAGGGGTGTTGCCGGCGATTAAGGTTTGAAAATTTTCGATCTTGAAAATTCACCATAACAGGAATACATAAGATTTCCGAAATCGAAAATTTTTTTTCATGCAAAAAGAATTGTATGAAACGTCGAGATTTAGTATCATCTCAAAAAAAAATTAAAATCGACTCTAGAATTAAGATTTTTTTCAAATCCCAGAAAATCGATTTTTTCAAAAAAACTTTCTTCGACACGACACTAAATCTCAACGTTTCATGTAATTCTAAGACTATTGGCACCAACAAAACTTTTTCGATTTCAGAAATTTCATGTTGCACACTTCTGAATATTTTGTTCTGTAAACGTTCCTGCATAAAATACTTATAATACGAATACAATTATTATTTTTATTATACACAAAAAGTTATTCTTACGTCTTAATTTTGCAAAATGCTAATTAATAAATTGCAAGGAATGCTGCAGACGGTTTTCATGAAAACAAGTTGACAATCTAAAGTCACATTAAGGATTGCAATAACCCTTAAAGCGATAGCACCCGGTCGATGCCGTTCTATTGACCAAATATCATCGTAGACACACGAGGAGGCATTAGAAAAGAACTTGTGAGCACTTAATTATCTCACCGTTTGACGACCTGTCATCTTCGACTGCTCAATGTGTTTCAAATTCTCTCTGCCACCTTTCCTCTTTCCTTTGCCGAATAATATTTTTGTCCAGAAAAACATCTCAAAGTCGTTCAGGTTTCGTTATTCTGTACCTCACAATCAAACTTCGTCAGAACCTTTGTGTCCAGTTTCAGTGATCGTACTCTAGCCGACTTGTCTTGCACGTGGTCAAGCTTTGGAGATATTATTTTCTTGTAAGATGACAGTCCGACTACATATTTAAGGCCAGGTTCCTCTAAGCAATTTTCAAATAATCTAGAAAAAAATTCCCGTAATTTGCTATGAAATACTCTCTTAGAAATGGTATAGAGTTAGTCTCGAGGCTACACGCGACCGAAAAGTTGGTAACAAAAAGGGGGGGAACGGTACGCGCCCAGGCACGATAAGTCGCGAATAAAAACTTTGTTCAGCTTTTCCTTGAAACCACATTTTTTTCTATGGTGTGAGCTACAACCAAAAACATTCATAGTTTTATAAAAAAAGTTTTTTTTTTTTTTCATAAATACGTTTATTTCATAGGCAATATACATAAGTTTTTCTTCGCCGTGGCATCCACAATACATAGTAGTTTAAACCTAATACATTTCGAATATCATATTAGTATGTTGGTACTCATTAGTTAATCTAAACACTGTTTTTATCAAGCGAGTTGCTATTTTAATTACATTAAATAAAATACATTTATTTTGTACATGATCTTATAACTATTTCAGGATTGTTTGTATCAGTTCACCACTTATATTCAATATCCTATAGTTGGCTATTGGTTGAACTCATGGAAGAGAAAACAGTTTAACATAAAATAAAATTTAAATTGGAACTCCAATGGATTTAATGAAATGATAAAGAAGTTTCATGTATGGAAGGTCACGACAAGCAAGAATGTCGCGAACTGGGACATTGGATAGTCTACCTTGGGTACGCAAGGAATTTATTAGTTGAGATCTGACATCACGAAACTCCACGCATGTCCAAACAACATGGTCAATATCGCGGTAACCTTCGCCGCAAGCACAATGATTAGTCTCGGAAAGTCCAATTCGAAGGAGATGTGCATCTAACGTGTAGTGATTGGACATGAGTCTGGACATCACACGAATGAAATCTCTACTCACATCCAGTCCCCTGAACCATGCCTTTGTCGATATTTTAGGAATAATTGAGTGCATCCACCGACCCAGATCATCTTTATCCCAAGAAGCTTGCCAGCTGGCAAGTGTTCTTTGGCGAGACGCGCTATAGAATTCGTTGAAAGCAATCGGTCTCTCATAAATTTCACCCTCAATAGCACCACGTTTGGCTAAAATATCGGCTCTTTCATTGCCTGGAATGGAGCAATGAGCCGGAACCCAAACTATTGTGATTAGATAATTATTATTCAATATGTCGTTCAGACACTGTTTTATTTTACCCAAGAAAAACGGTTCATTTTTGCCAGCAGCGTTTGAGCGAATGGCTTCAATTGCACTCAGACTATCTGTGAAGAGGAAATAATGGTTTGGAGATAATGTGACGATTACATTCAAGCTATAATGAACTGCTGCTAACTCTGCTATATAAACAGATGCAGGTTCTTGAAGCTTGAATGAGGCCGAAACATTATTGTTGAACATACCAAACCCTGTCGCTTCTTCCATTCGCGATCCGTCCGTGTAAAACATTTTCTCAGAGTTAATATGCCTGAACTTACTTGAAAATATTTTTGGGATTTCCATAGAGCGTAGGTGGTCCGGGATTCCACGCACTTCGCGCTGCATGGATGTGTCGAAAAATAAAGTTGAGTCAGGTACATTTAGGAGGCTGACACGGATAGGAATATATCTTGAAGGGTTGATTTCCTGTGACATATGGTTAAAATATACTGTCATGAATTTTGTTTGAGATCGAAGCTCGACTAGTCGTTCGAAATTATTAATTACCATGGGATTCAGCACATCACATCTTATTAGCAGGCGTGATGAAAGCTCCCAAAATCGATCTTTTAATGGAAGAACTCCCGCCAGAACTTCAAGACTCATTGTATGTGTCGAATGCATGCAGCCTAAACCAATTCGCAAACAACGGTACTGAATTCGCTCAAGTTTGATAATATGAGAATTTGCAGCGGAACGAAAACAAACGCATCCATATTCCATCACTGAAAGTATCGTTGTCTGATACAATTTTATTAGATCTTGCGGATGAGCACCCCACCAAGACCCTGTTATTGTTCGAAGAAAATTTACTCTTTGTTGGCATTTCGTTATCAGATACCTAATGTGTCCTCCCCACGTGCATTTGGAATCAAACCACACCCCGAGGTATTTGAAAGTCAAAACCTGTTCGATTATTCTTCCCATCATATGAAGCTGAAGTTGCGCGGGATCATGCTTTTTTGAAAAGACGACCAGCTCTGTTTTCTCCGCAGAGAATTCGATACCAAGATGAACAGCCCAAACGGACAATTTATCTAAGGTATCTTGCAATGGTTTTTGCAGATCAATAGCTTTGGATCCAGTAACTGAAACCACGCCATCATCTGCCAATTGTCTTAGTGTACATGGGGTTACTAGACAGCTGTCAATGTCATTCACGTAAAAATTATAGAGGAGCGGACTGAGGCATGAGCCTTGCGGGAGACCCATGTAGCTAATTCTGATTGTTGCCAAATCGCCATGTGAAAAATGCATGCGTTTCTCTGACAAAAGGTTGTGCAAATAATTATTTATAACCGCTGGGAGTCCATGTTGGTGGAGCTTGTCTGAAAGAACATCAATGGAAACTGAATCAAATGCTCCTTTAATGTCTAAAAATACAGATGCCATTTGTTGCTTTTGAGCGAAGGCAATTTGGATGTCAGACGAAAGTAATGCAAGGCAATCATTCGTCCCTTTATTTCTACGGAAGCCAAACTGAGTATCTGACAACAAACCGTTCGTCTCGACCCAAGTGTCGAGACGTCGTAGAATAATTTTTTCGAACAATTTTCTGATGCAGGACAACATCGCAATGGGTCTATATGAGTTGTGATTGGAAGCTGGTTTCCCCGGCTTTTGAATGGCGATAACTTTCACTTGTCTCCAGTCAGGTGGAACAATATTTTGCTCAAGAAACTTGTTGAACAATTCCAACAAACGTCTTTTTGCAAGGTCGGGCAGATTCTTCACCAAGTTGAATTTAATTCTGTCCAATCCAGGAGCGTTATTGTTACAAGACATGAGTGCTATGGAAAATTCCATCATTGAAAAGGGGCTATCAATGGAATCATCATTTGAAGAAGACTCCCTAACAATGCTATGCGTAGGAACGGAATCTGGACAAACTTTCCTCGCAAAATCAAATATCCATCGATTCGAGTACTCCTCACTCTCATTTCCTACGTTACGATTCCTCATTCGTCTGGCCGTATTCCAAAGAGTGCTCATTGAGGTTTCTCTTGACAAACCTTCCACAAAATGTCTCCAATAGCTGCATTTCTTAACCCGAAGTATGTTCTTGTACTTGGTTTCTAAAACCAAGAATTTTTCAAAATTCTGAGGAGTTCCTCCTCCTCGTTTTAAAAACGTCTTGAAAGCATTTTGTTTCGCGTGTTTAGCATCTGAGCACTCTTTGTCCCACCAAGGATTTGGAGGTCTTCTGTTAGACGATGGACCAAGAAATCGTTTGGTTTGGGCTTGTTCTGCGGCCTCCAGAATCGAACAAACGAGGAAGTCATATTCTTCAAGTGGGGGAAGCTCTTCCATTGAAGTTAAGACACTTGAAATATTACTTTGGTATTTAATCCAGTCAATATTTTTTGTCAAATCATATGGAATATTAACTGAATTAGCAATGCCTTTGTTACTGCTAATTGAGATGATGATTGGTAAATGATCGCTACCATGTAAATCAGGAAATACTTTCCAGGTGCAATCTAGTCGAATTGAAGTCGAACAAAGAGATAAATCTAATGCACTTGGACGTGCAGGAGGTCTTGGGATCCGTGTCATGCTACCCATATTTAGTACCGTCATGCTAAAATTGTCGCAAATATTATATATTAGAGATGATCTGCTATCATTGTAAACGGAACCCCACATCATTCCGTGCGAATTGAAATCTCCTAAAATCAAACGTGGAGCAGGAAGGGCTTCGACAATTTCATTAAGCTGTCGTTGTCCAACTTGAGCTCTTGGAGGAATATATACCGAAGCAATGCAAATGTCCTTTCCTTTAATGTTTATTTGACAAGCAACAACTTCTATACTAGAAGTCGAAGGAATGTTTAATCTATAAAAGGAATAACATTTCTTAATTCCTAAAAGCACTCCACCATACGGGGAGTCTCTGTCGAGACGTATAATGTTAAAGTCATTAAAATTTAAGGCTATGTTTGATGTAAGCCATGTTTCGCACAAAGCAAATACATCACATTTTTGACTATGCAACAAAACTTTAAATGAATCAAGTTTTGGCATGATGCTTCGACAATTCCACTGCAGGACAGTGATTGAATCATTTGCGGCGGATGATAAATTATCCATCAAATGATACAAAACCTGAAAGAGCTGGCCATTGAGCTGATAACTGTTTCAAAAAAGTTCTAGCTATTGGAAGGAATGCTGTTATGATGGTCTTTAGAGGTTCAGAAATATTGAATGCAGCGAAAATCCATTCTACAATTTCCGAAAATTTCAGTAATCCTGTTGGTGAATGTGAAATGGAGCCCACTGGATTATTGTCTTTTCTTGAGCTAGTTCCTGGATTGGTTTGTGAATTTGACAAACCAGGAGGCACAGTTTTTGGTTTTAAATTTGGCTTTTTAGCTTTAACACGGGGATCTTTTTTTGAAGGTATAATTTTAGGTGTCTTTTTTGGTATTTTGTGGTTTGTTAATCTCCTCTTAACAGACCCTTGAGGAGTGACAAACGAGGTATCTTCACTATTTCCGTCAGAGTCAGATTCCTCTGGCTCCGCAAGATTTGAAAAACCGTTTTCGGTTTCCAAAGGGGAGACATGTATGACCGTTTTGAGCATTTCTGCATATGTGCGCTTAGACCGTGCTTTTAAAGAAAGCTTCATTTTGTCTTTACGCAGCTTAAATGCAGCGCACACTGAAAGATCATCATGAGGGCTTTCCCCACAATAAACACATTTTTCAACATCTTTATCGCAAAGATTATCCTTATGAGGCCCTTGACATTTGATACATTTGGACTTATTACTACAGTAAGTAGCTGTATGTCCGAATTTTTTACAGTTCGTGCAATTCATAACATGCGGTACGAAAAGCCGAACAGGAAGACGAATTTTATCGATATAGACATGGCTAGGCAATGCAGATCCGGCAAATGTTACGCGAAACGAATCTGAGGGACGATAAGACTTTTTTCCATCGACAATAGATGCTGAGTACAATTGTTTGCACTCGAGTATCTTAACTCCCTCAAGCATGGAGTTTTTAAAACGGCCAACTCCATTTTTAAGTAAATCATCTGCTGTCAGACTTGCTTCAGTCACAACACCGTCAATTTCTACCTCCTTCGATGGAATGTAAACTCGATATTCAATAGCAAATAATTTACAGGTTACAATATCGTTTGCCTGTTTCAAGTCGTTAACTACAACTCGAATTTTATCTCTATTAACCTTACAGATTTCTTTAACTTCAGAGAAATGTGATGTCAAATCCTTTGTAATTTGCATCAAGTTTAAAATCTTTTCTTTTTTTCGAAGATAGACTATCCATGGCCCAGTGGTACCCTGTGGATAATGTTTAGCCCTCGGAGTATTTAAACTTTTACTAGTATCCGGAATCGGATTCGGATGATCTTCCATGAGATCATCCATTACATTAAATTTTTTTTGTAAATTAATAATACCAAAATAAAAACTTATGTTTAGTAAAATTTCAGATATAAGAAATAAAAAATAAATTAAATTAAATCTACCTTGTAGCTGATGTCTCTGTTCCTTTATCGTGAAGAACGACGTGAAGCTCTTCCAACGATTTCCAATTGGCAGTCTTTTGCTGTTTCCAATTGGCAGTCTTCTGTCGTTTACTGCTATCTCAGTTGCTCTGCCGTCGTTGTGAACACCACTGCACTTGCTGTACCTGACCCCAGGTACAGTGCTTTTGCTCTTGGTGGCGATCAAATGCGATGCTTGCAGTGTAGCACCTCGCGATATATGCCGTCTCTTTTGATCCTACGCAGCGTACAAATTCTGGTACCTGGTAGATCAGCACTGGGTTGCTTTAGCACCTCTGTGCCTTTGCACCCCTTCGTCTTCGCACCTTTATGCGATGGCACCTCTGTGACTCGTCACTTCTATGCTCTCGCACCTCTGTGTCTCTACACCTCTGTGCGTATGAACGGGATGGCCTTCGTTGCTAGCTTTCCAGTCGGGAAACGCCCCGAATATTGCGTTTGCTATGGGCAGTTTAACTACCTGAAGCTTAGAATTGTCTCGGTAGCAGCCGTTAACTCACGAGCCAGTACAATCGAAACACAACCTCTTCGCTTGAATGGTTTTTACTGAATGAATATAAAAAAAAAAAAAAAAAAAAAAAAAAAAAAAAAAAAAAAAAAAAGTTAATAAAGGTTAAAAGTACAAAAGAATCGAAAATGGAAAAATGGCCACCGTTTCGTTTATTTTTGGTAAAAATCTCCCATTCCAGTACCGACCATAGCTAATTCGATAAAGAATATGGAACTGTTTTGCTTTTTTTCATTCCGATGATTGGTTTCTGAGAAATGATGACACCCACCAACAAATCAAATGAGTTTGAGCAGCTTATTGAAAAAAACAGAAAGAATTTTTTTAATGAAGTTTAATATATGTAGTTTTATCTGTTAAAAGTTTAACTTTGATATATTGTTTAAACAATAAGTGGAATTAAAAAAACACGTTGGCCTTTATTCGATTCACAGTTGTTGACGACTGTCCCAGCTTACTTGACGCATCTT
The DNA here is from genome assembly GCF_030247185.1 of Malaya genurostris. Taxonomy (NCBI): domain Eukaryota; kingdom Metazoa; phylum Arthropoda; class Insecta; order Diptera; family Culicidae; genus Malaya; species Malaya genurostris. The sequence continues at coordinate 271,613,917 of NC_080571.1, forward strand.
GGATGGAGAGGTTGTTGTACCGCTTGAAAAATTTGTTCAATTTTAATGTCGATATTAAGACATCTAGTATGAAACCAGTATCCCCCATCCCTCCGCACCCCATATCAGTCATTTTTTCTGCCGACTGGCTTGACGTTAGCGATATTTGATTTCAACCACATTCAACCATTTTGCCAAATTAGTGTGCGAGTAGTTTGGGTTTCCGCAATGCGTAAGCAAAATTTTGTGCAATGCTTCGCTTGATAACTGAAAATCAAAGGTCACAAAGAACAGAAATTCGCCAAGTGACAAAATTTAGATCGTAACATCCTGGAATGATATCACCGGTTCGAATTTAGTTAATGGGTTATTTTATAAGAGCAGAGCACGGCTAATGCTCATCAAACCATTTATTTGTTTGCAAAGTCTTTATTTTGTTCCAGATTGAATTAATTTTTATCCATTGATCTGTAGAAAATTATTCAATCCTAACCCAAACCGAACACTTCTGTCAAACTCAACCGAACCGAGAACGATATTTATTTCCGACTTTGCTCAACTTTTCTGAAAATTTAACTCAAACTTTGACGCAGTTAGAATTTATATTTAAAAAAACACAACAATATCGTGACCATTTCGCGTTGAAAACTTATTTTCATGGCCGGTCGCCTTCTCGCTCTTTTAGTGCGGTATCCCCGCGAATATTCAGCCCAAAATGAGCCAGAACGCGCGTAATGACTGGAAGCTGAAGGGTTCCGGTAGGAAATATAAGGACTTAATTATACCGGTTCCCCTCGAAGTAGAAGGGTATTAATTAAAGTAAAACAAAACTACTAACTTGAAGAACACAACTTTTTCGCCCGGCGCAGTAAAATCTTGAGCGTCAGCGGGAATACCTAAATTCCGAAGCAATTGGGTAATAACTCTAACTTAAGCAACTTGGCTTCGCGTTTTATTACTGGAAAGGCAGGAAAATCTGTACGCCAGAAGGAGGAGGAGGAGGAATGTTACAATTCACCCTCAGCATCGCTGCCGGCAATCTTAACGTCATCTCACCCGGCCAATGAAGCGTGGAAAAATACCGGGCAAAAAAAAAATAATCATTTCCGTGCAATCAATTGCCGAGTCAGGCAGAAACTGGAAACGCATACCGCGCCAGCGAGCCGTGGAAAATCCTTCTCATCACGCATCTCAATTCACGAAAGCACTTAGCCGGGTGACAAAAGAGCAGAAATGAAATTTTCGTCCGTAAAGTTTACAGCATCGTCCGGGACCTCCCACTCAAAGCTCAATCTATCGCAACGGCGGGGGCGCCGGCGGCCGAGGGAACGGTGATGCACCTCTTTGTACACTTTGCAAGCTTCTTTAATTTTTCTTTTGTCAAGAGTTAACGACGAGACAGTGAAGGAGAAATGAGCTATCCGAACAAGCTGTAAGCCTGCCCAATAAGTTGATCAATTTTGATTGGAAAGCACCGAATGTAGAATAAATGTTGGAAATGTCAGTTTAAGTTTAATGTTTACTATTATCACCGATCACCGTGTAAAAACTACCATGTTTATGGATTGAATAAGAGTGTTTCTGTCATAACACTACCATCAATTGTGTGAATTGAACAGAGGAAATGAGACTTTTACATCAACTAAAAATTGAGTGGAGCGAAATAATTGAATTGCCAGACTCATACGCTTAGCCCCCAGCGCCCTCCTCTCTCCCTTCGGCTAAACATAGCCGAATCATGTTTTTCTACTTTCCCAGCTCCGGGTGAAAAATTTGCCGCAAAGCCCGAGTGCGAGTGGCAGAACCGCAGTGAACAACATTTGCGACAAAGTTGCCGAAGCATGGTGCTGAGTCAGCCCGAAAAGTTGGTCATAAACTCAAATCAACTTATACGAGAAAAAGAAATTATTGCTGATTATGTTTTGCCTGCGGCTCGGTTTGTTGCCGTGGCAGCCAGAATCCTCGGGGAAAATTAGCTTCGACGATGTTTGGACCTGGCGGGTTTTTTTTCTTTTCTTCCACAAAACCGGCATATCTTTTTTTTCATATGGAAAGATGTGTCGATTCGATTAGCGAAATGAGCTAATCAGAAGGATTATGATTTGTCCTTTGTAGGTATTTATGTTCCACCGTAACCTGTTTGACGTCATTCCGGAGAACATCCATCGGTAAGCTGCTATAATCAACCGCATAAACTAAATCTTTTTCGGGAAAATTTTCCTTCCGAAAGCAGTTCAATAATAATGACATGTCCGATACACGCTATTCTAAGAATGATTGACACGTTCGGAGTTTAGGTGGTGTTAAGTGACACATGATTTCTGCTTCGAGCAATACCTTAACCACATTTTCCAATATGAATATTCTTTGCTTAGCAACACTAAATAAATTGTGAAATAGGAATCACAAAATTTAGCTGTCAGGAAAACAAATCCAAGTTATTGATTTCCAAGCTGCAATTTTAAAAAATAATTACAATTACTAGTTAGTCTGCATGAAGAAACTACGAGCTTTTGAGTTTACTGCAACAATTAAGGTCTGTGCAGACTTCTCTGCAACCGATTTAGCTGCTTTTGTCCAAGATTTTCGAATTTTTTCTACAGTTGTAGTTTGTTGTTTATATTGAAAGAGTTCTCACTTCATGAGAGTCCAATACCGCTCAATACAATATGAACTCCATTCACTTCATACAATTTCCAAAACATCATTGCAAGATGTTAAATCGCGATATTCGCGATAAGACAAGTACTCCAAAAGTGTCGTACTCCAACGTACTCACGCATCACCTATTCATTGACTTCAAAGCGGCAAACGACACAATCGATCGAGGACAGCTATGGCAGATCATGCACGAATACGCTTTCCCGGATAAACTGACGCGATTGGTCAAAGCAACGATGAATAGAGTGATGTGCTACGTCCGAGTATCTGGGACGCTCTCGAGTCCCTTCGAATCTCGGAGAGGGCTACGGTAAGGTGATGGACTCTCTTGTATCTTGTTCAATATTGCCCTGGAAGGTGTGATTTGAAGAGCGAGAATCGACACGAGTGGCACGATCTTCCGACAGTCCGTACAACTTTTTGGCTTCGCTGACGATATTGGATATTGTAACACGTAACCTTGAGAAGATGATGGAAACCTACATCGGACTGAAAGCTGAAGCTAGGCGTATCGGAATGGCCATAAATGCGTCAAAAATAAAATACACGAGAGGAAGAGGCTCTAGAGAAGAAACACTACGCCTCCCACCACGAATATTGAAAGACGGTGACGATATCGAGGTGGTTGACGAGTTTGTGTATTTGGGCTCACTGGTGACCGCCGATAATGACACCAGCAAATTGACCATCTACAAAACGATCATTAGACCGGTTGTTCTCTATGGCTACGAGACCTGGACTATGTTGGCAGAGGAAGAGGACCAACGCGCCCTCAGTGTTTTCGAAAGGAAGGTACTGAGGACCATCTATGGCGGAGTGCAGACGGAAGACGGAACGTGGAGACGGCGTATGAATCACGAATTGCAACAGCTTCTAGGGGAACCACCCATCGTACGGACAGCTAAAATCGGACGTCTACGATGGGCTGGGCATGTCATAAGGATGTCGGACGACAGCCCAGTGAAAATGGTTCTTGAATCTAATCCGACTGGTACAAGAAGAAGAGGAGCGCAGCGAGCAAGGTGGAACGATCAAGTGGAGGGTGATCTCAGAAGCGTCCGTGCCTTGAGTGGCTGGTGACGAGCAGCCGTGAACCGAGTTATGTGGAGACGTATTCTTTTTTTTTTTTATTATTATTTTTTTTTTTAATAACTATTTATTGGAATATGAGTTAAAATTAAATTATTAAGATTTAAATTGGGTGTTCAGCCACAAGTGGTGACTTTTCAGCCCCATTATTTAAGTGATTTGGTTATTACCATGAGGACATTATTTGCTTCCGCAATTCTGAGTTTTTGTGTAGGGAAAATTCTAAACCTACTTGTATTGTGTAATGGGGAAAAGGAACTTATATACTAACTTACTAACTAATACAGAGAGCGAATCGATTCAATTGAAGATTGCATCGATTTTTGTCGGAATTTGCTTATAATATTATGTGACATTACATCTAATGGTTCTATATTTGTGAGTCTGTGTAACTCATTTGTACTAAACCAGGGAGGACGCTTCAAAATCATTTTCAGAATTTTATTCTGAATCCTTTGAAGCGTTTTCTTCCTGGTGGAACAACAGCTTGACCAAATTGGTACCGCATAAAGCATGGCTGGTCTGAAAATTTGTTTATAAATTAACAATTTTGTTTTTTAGACAGAGCTTAGAATTTCTGTTTATAAGAGGATATAAACATTTAATATATTTATTACACTTTGCCTGGATTCCTTCAATGTGATCCTTGAAAGTGAGTTTTTTGTCATACTTTAAACCTAAGTATTTAGCTTGATCAGACCATGTCAATTCCAAGCCATTCAATTTTAGAATGTGATTATTGTTTGGTTTAAGAAAAGAAGCTCTTGGCTTATGAGGAAAGATAATTAATTGCGTTTTTGCTGCATTTGGTTTAATTTTCCATTTTGACAGATAATCACTGAAAATATTTAAACTTCTTTGTAGGCGACTGCAGATCACTCTTAGATTTCTACCCGTGGCTAACAGACTTGTGTCGTCACAGAATAGCGATTTCTGACAACCAACGGGTAGATTTGGAAGATCAGAAGTGAAAATATTATACAAGATTGGAGCTACACTCGAACCCTGCGGAACACCGGCTCGTACGGGTAGCAATTCAGATTGGAGACGTATTCTTGATTATTGCATTTGGTTCTACGTGTGAATGGAATAGCAATGAAGTTGATCATCATAAAATCTTTCGTGCCATAGATATTTTGGATGTATATTCATATTTTCATTCCCATCATATGCAATTTGGAGCAAAAAAGTCAAAATGTATTCTTCAGAATTCCAATAGTACAGAAACTTTCAATCGACACTGTATTTGTTTTTCTGTGTTGAATCACAACAAATACGGTAACCGATAAGAAATCATTACTTACCTTTGTCTTGTAGTGTGTTACTTTCAATTGTCAATTTTTTTTTGCGGTAACTAGTTGGGAACCAGAAACACCAATAAGTGTTTTGCAAATAGGATTAACTTTACGTCTGCTCAGTGATTTATGTTGAACCGTTAGGAGGTGTTAGCAATTAGCATTTAGCATTAGCATTTAAGACCGTACCGTTAGGTGACGTTAGCAATTCATCATAAACTGCTGACGCACTAATTAGCCGAATGCGTAAAAAGTGAACCAAAAACAGTCAATGCGAACCAGAGTGGTAAAATTTCATTTTCAATCGAATAATATAAAATGAAAATGAAATTTAAGGCCACTGACCGTCAGCATATTCCTACTAAGTCATTTGACTTTTGCGGCCATTTTCAAGTGAAGCTCGTCAGTTGAATAATCGTACCTAGTCATTTGAAGTTTTGTTTGCTCAGTTTCAAGAGCCAAGTAATCTAGCTGCTTCAATGTCTTCGCTCTTGGTAGTGAGCAAGTTCGAATGAATAGAATTATTAATGGAGTAAAGTATTAAAAATGAAAAATGAAGAAGGAAACTATTAATTTACGTATATTCTGTAAATGATATTTCAGCTATCTAATTTGTCTTTCATCTATTATCTTGAATCAATTCGAATTTTTATATGAAGCTCGTTTGAAGAACTGAATGCTGCCCGCTCGGTACGTCAGCGAACGTTGTGTGTGTCAGAGTGTGAAGTTTACTGCCGTAGAGAGGTCGTCAGTGTGTTTCACATTCGGTTTCAATTGAATTTAATTAAGTTTTACTGCACTGATGCGAATATGCCGTAAGAGTTAGATTAAGGAAAAAATTACATCGAAACTTATTGTAACTAAATATGATGAGATGTGAATTCGTAACATTATTTTGACTTAATAATCACTATCATAATCTAACTTGTTTATTTGTGTCCATCATGCGATCATTTTCTATTAATAAGTTACTAATCCAACTTGATACTCGATACTGCACAGTATACGATTTTCACTGAAACCCAAAAATGACTGAAAGCGTAAATGAAAGAAAGAACACAATTTTGAAACTACTATTCTACATTTGTCGTTGACTGGACTAACTGGACATGAATATCGTTCTTAACATTAGCCAGCGAAGCTGGAACTCTTCGTCATTTTCATCTATTTTTAGTCAATAAAAATAGCTTTTTTTGCTCTGTTCTTAATAACCAAGAAGAAAAATTTGCTTAATTAGTTCATAGTTTTTACTTAACTGTTTAGAACTTCATTGTTGAATATATATTCAAAATATCCGGATATTACACAAAAATCAAAATTTATACTAAATTTTATTATAAAATTGCTATATCTTGGGAGCTCAATTTTGTATGACTGGCTTTTTTATCCGTTATATCTGAACATTTAGGAGTTTTGTTGGTTTGTGCAAAAAGCACATATTTTGTTTCTATTTCTTCGCGTTTCGCCTTCGGCTCGTCAGTGCTTAAAGCAGTTCAAATTGAACTGCCATCTCGTGCCTAGCAGTTCAACTTAAACCGCTAAGCAGACGCAAAGTTTGCACTACTTATGCAACCCTCAAACAATATTGCACAAGTGCTATATTATTTCTGACGTCTCAGGCGTAAACGAGTGACGGCTTATTACTTACCGTCGCAGAATGTGAACATTTAGGGGTTTTGTTGGTTTCAGCAAAAAGCACATATTTTGTTTCTATTTCTTCGCGTTTCGCCTTCGGCTCGTCGTATATCTGAATCTAGACCTAGATTGCAATGTACTCTTGTTATCATCAGCTATAACATATCATAAAATAAAAATAACTAAGAATTACTGCTCTTTGAGATAGTGGATGTCACTTTAAAAGTTAAATTGAAATACAACAGTTTATTTTTACGTTGTATACTCTCTCTATATAACCTCAACAGTTACCCAAAACATTGCCGACGACTATTTTTGAAAATTTCCAGGGGATTTCACATAGCACCTTCTCAAAAATAAGACTAGAGTAAAAATTGAGAACTCATGATGCAAGTTGTCCTTTGTGGTAATGTAGTATATGCATGAAAAATTTAAGCCAACTACAACAGAAATAAATTTAAGAAAAAAATCGTGATTGAATTTTATCCATGTTAGACAATGTCGAGCGCATTTTCCCTAAATGCAAATCTTCCACCTGGTGTCGTCGTTGGTAACCAACTAAAGCATACGGTGCGAATCAATGTTGCACGTATTCATTCATCTTTAGTGCGAATATTCTTATATGTATTACTCACGCCCGCTACGAACAACGTTGAATATACACATAAGACTATTTGTTTTTCATTCCCCTCAAGTCAATACGTCGTTATTAAGAATAAGGGTGTTTGTGTTTTTCGAATAACAACTGCAAAGAATAGGTCTTCATGCGAACAACGAAGCTTTCTTTAAATACCGCGTCATTACACGTTTGCAGTCAATATGGCGGGACTAACGAAAGCGAAAAATAGTCGGATAGAAGAACTGAACCTGAAGCGAATTAAATTTTTGCGGCAATATCGGAATCCATTTCAACAAACTTAAACTCGACTAAAAACTATGCTATTGATTAAATGATCTTGAAAAATGAGTATTGATTACAAGGATGGCTTTTATCGTATCAAAGAACGTTCGCTGGCAACTCTTCAATGATTGAATCAGTGCCATCAAAGAGAGTTGGAAATCATCGCAACAACAAAAACCCGGCATGGCTCATTTAACATAGAATCGACACCAGTGCGAGAGCGAATTTCTCTCGATGACATTTCTGAGAATCAAAGGTTAGCACGCTGCTGTGGGGATCCTCTCTGAAGCAACAAACGGTCGCTTATTCTCGTTTCACGATCCGATTCTATACAGGCAGTTGATAACAGCGATAGAATCACTTTACTATTGCCGCTTATTTTAACTATTCTTTGTATAAGTTGTGTCTATGAAAATGTATGTGAATGCTCCACACAAGGGTTTTGAAATATTGCAACCTAGTATGAGAATCATCAAGTTGAATCATCGACTCGATTTTCTGCGATAATTGTCAACTTGCGATTCTCTCTTGGGAAATTCCACACAGCAACGATCATTATCAGCCTGTAATTTTTTTTAATACATTAATACATTGTATACAATATAGATAGCAATATAGCAGCATCTGTCAAATTTTCGGCAATCACCAACACTGATTGATTATGAGAATTAAAGTGAAAGTTAATGATTAATAGCATGACCCTAACCTAAACGTAGCAAAATTCTACTTGAATATTTCTTCAGATTTAGGCCAATATTACTGATAAGAATATTAATATAGAATTTATATGAATAACTTAAATTGAATTGATATTAAAACAGGGAAAATTATGTGATAATCTTAATTTTTAATAACATCTAAGTTGAAAATGTTAGTATTATGCTCTTAAGCACTGGCCACTCTTCTGCTAGTTGCACCGACACCCTGGTTTTGATTCCCTTCTGTTTCCTGTTATCAAATGTAGCCCGAACATTTTAATAACGTTTTCCACAAATTTTGCTGTCAGAAAGATAGGAAAACTGACATCTAGTTGCAGCAGGCTCAAAGCTGAAGTGGCTTGAGGAAAGGAAGGAAGATTCGTCCTAACTATACGTAGTCTTTATTTTCAAGTGTTTCAGTAAGTTCAAGTCTACATTGGTAATTAATGGTCCTTTTGCGTTTTCGACACTATTACCGTTAAGTGTGTTACTAAGGAAATCAATGATTTTGATCTGAACCTGGGATTAGGTATGACCAGCAGAAGGTTCCCATTGTAAAAACAACCTTGACTCAGAGTCCTATTAGGACTTCTTCTCATTTTGGAACGGTTAATGCAAAGAAAATACAATCCATCCATGCAAAAACCTGCACACAATGGCTGAACGTTTCAACAGGTTCAACCGGTAACCAAAGAATGTATGCAGTATACGAGGAGACTCACTACTACGAGTCTGAACGGGCTGAGAAAATGAACAAAACTGATCGGATTTTCTATTATACATTGCTAGCATTTTTCATCATTCTTGCATTGTAATATAGGTAGAAATCATGTTGCAGGGATCCTGTCATTACTTGCTATTATCTATCATGAAGAAAGCTCAAGTAAATAACGGTTTCAATTTATCTACTGCACTAGAAAAAATCTGCGTTCCAACAATGTAGTTTCATTTAAAAGCAGAAGGAAGCCGGAAGCAGTAACATTCCCACTGATCGAAAGTGAAAATACCAGAAGTTTCCTCCAGGAATTCACCTCAAAAAGCGTTGGCAAAACGATTGAACGACCATTAAAACTTTATCGATTTGCAGTTTGGTGACGTTTGGTGGTAACAAAATCACCAACCTAGAAAGCATCGGAAAACCTGTCGAAGCGGAACATATAATCGAAAAATTTCCTAAAGAACCAATTCACAATCCCATTCCATAATTTCAATCAGCGTCGATGAGTTTATCGTTTGAACGACACGAGGAAGTATTTTCCGTTTCCCAAAGAGGACCCTTTTCCCGATTTCCTACTTCCGCTAGCTCCCGCCGATGAACAAGCGGGGATCGTTTTCCTCTGACATGTTGTGGCGAACCTTATCGAAAGTTGAGTCACGTTCATTAACGGTGTATTCGGTTGAATTGGCAAGATATGAGCGAATCAAAACAAAACATACCCAACTCGAAAACAAGAACTGATGCGCAGTGGTGCTTTCCGGTGTAATGATTCGCTAGATAAAAGGAAAATTACTTCGTGGCTTCTATTTTAGCCTTATGCGGCAAGCAAATATCTCGAAAAAATATGATAACGGAAAAAATAGGCAAGGTACACTGTCAAACGCTTTGAACTTTGTGCATGAAATTGATGTTAGCGAAATACTTCATCCGTAATGAGACATCACAACTGATAAGCGAGTGATTGCTGTTTTATAACAATTCCAATTAATTTTTGGTTTATCGTCACCGTGGATTGAGGTGATGAATGCTACAAATATGCAAAAAAAATACTCATTCACTACACGTTTTAGATTCTATAGAAAATAAAAAATCTGTACATTAATTACTAGAATCCTTTTGAAAGAATCAAACAATTACGGGGGATCCCCCATTGAAAAATCGATTTTTTTGTCTGTCCGGTGGATAAAAATAAAACTCTTATCCAATCGACACGCATTTTTATTTGTAAGACATTTTATTATGAAAATAAGTTGTAACTCAAACGTGTAACAAAATAGAAACAAAACTCCACAGTCAGAGTCCAGAGTCCAGAGTCCAGAGTCCAGAGTCCAGAGTCCAGAGTTCAGAGTCCAGAGTCCAGAGTCCAGAGTCCAGAGTCCAGAGTCCAGAGTCCAGAGATTAAATACTAGAATCCTCTTGAACAATTACGAGGGACACCCTATGAAAAATTGATTTTTTTGTCTGTCTAGTGGATAAAAATAAAACTCTTATCCAATCGACACGCATTTTCATTTGTAAGGCATTTCACAGTCCACAGTCCACAGTCCACAGTCCACAGTCCACAGTCCACAGTCCACAGTCCACAGTCCACAGTCCACAGTCCACAGTCCACAGTCCACAGTCCACAGTCCACAGTCCACAGTCCACAGTCCACAGTCCACAGTCCACAGTCCACAGTCCACAGTCCACAGTCCACAGTCCACAGTCCACAGTCCACAGTCCACAGTCCACAGTCCACAGTCCACAGTCCACAGTCCACAGTCCACAGTCCACAGTCCACAGTCCACAGTCCACAGTCCACAGTCCACAGTCCACAGTCCACAGTCCACAGTCCACAGTCCACAGTCCACAGTCCACAGTCCACAGTCCACAGTCCACAGTCCACAGTCCACAGTCCACAGTCCACAGTCCACAGTCCACAGTCCACAGTCCACAGTCCACAGTCCACAGTCCACAGTCCACAGTCCACAGTCCACAGTCCACAGTCCACAGTCCACAGTCCACAGTCCACAGTCCACAGTCCACAGTCCACAGTCCACAGTCCACAGTCCACAGTCCACAGTCCACAGTCCACAGTCCACAGTCCACAGTCCACAGTCCACAGTCCACAGTCCACAGTCCACAGTCCACAGTCCACAGTCCACAGTCCACAGTCCACAGTCCACAGTCCACAGTCCACAGTCCACAGTCCACAGTCCACAGTCCACAGTCCACAGTCCACAGTCCACAGTCCACAGTCCACAGTCCACAGTCCACAGTCCACAGTCCACAGTCCACAGTCCACAGTCCACAGTCCACAGTCCACAGTCCACAGTCCACAGTCCACAGTCCACAGTCCACAGTCCACAGTCCACAGTCCACAGTCCACAGTCCACAGTCCACAGTCCACAGTCCACAGTCCACAGTCCACAGTCCACAGTCCACAGTCCACAGTCCACAGTCCACAGTCCACAGTCCACAGTCCACAGTCCACAGTCCACAGTCCACAGTCCACAGTCCACAGTCCACAGTCCACAGTCCACAGTCCACAGTCCACAGTCCACAGTCCACAGTCCACAGTCCACAGTCCACAGTCCACAGTCCACAGTCCACAGTCCACAGTCCACAGTCCACAGTCCACAGTCCACAGTCCACAGTCCACAGTCCACAGTCCACAGTCCACAGTCCACAGTCCACAGTCCACAGTCCACAGTCCACAGTCCACAGTCCACAGTCCACAGTCCACAGTCCACAGTCCACAGTCCACAGTCCACAGTCCACAGTCCACAGTCCACAGTCCACAGTCCACAGTCCACAGTCCACAGTCCACAGTCCACAGTCCACAGTCCACAGTCCACAGTCCACAGTCCACAGTCCACAGTCCACAGTCCACAGTCCACAGTCCACAGTCCACAGTCCACAGTCCACAGTCCACAGTCCACAGTCCACAGTCCACAGTCCACAGTCCACAGTCCACAGTCCACAGTCCACAGTCCACAGTCCACAGTCCACAGTCCACAGTCCACAGTCCACAGTCCACAGTCCACAGTCCACAGTCCACAGTCCACAGTCCACAGTCCACAGTCCAGAGTCCCGAGTGCAGAGTGCAGAGTGCAGAGTGCAGAGTGCAGAGTGCAGAGTGCAGAGTGCAGAGTGCAGAGTCCAGAGTCCAGAGTCCAGAGTCCAGAGTCCAGAGTCCAGAGTCCAGAGTCCAGAGTCCAGAGTCCAGAGTCCAGAGTCCAGAGTCCAGAGTCCAGAGTCCAGAGTCCAGAGTCCAGAGTCCAGAGTCCAGAGTCCAGAGTCCAGAGTCCAGAGTCCAGAGTCCAGAGTCCAGAGTCCAGAGTCCAGAGTCCAGAGTCCAGAGTCCAGAGTCCAGAGTCCAGAGTCCAGAGTCCCCGTACAATATGTAAATCCTGGTTTAGAAAGCTCAAAAGAGGCATTTTGGAAATAAAAGATGATGAACATACATGAAGATCCGAAATATTCTATCATTAGACATTCCGAAACATATCGGACAGATAAAAAAAAATAAATCACACTCGACAATTTCAATTGCTGTCAATCATGAAGTAAGACTAGTTAGTAGCAGTATGCTATGCATTTGGTGAGAGCAGAGCGGCGTCGAATGTATCAGGTTAGCAAGACCCTCCAAACGTTTAAATCGCTTGATCTTACTGGAAGTGAATACGAAATATTGATAAATGGCATAAATTCGGGGATTGACTCGAAACCTCCAACTTAGAGAAAAAGTACCAGAAACATATTGTAGGCCTCATATTCTCCAGTGTTCAAAAATTTTGGGAGTAAATTAGAATCTTTGGTATCTAAAATCAGAAAGTTCCATGACTTCGACACTCGACGCTGACCAAAGAAATACATTCAGCTAGAGCCAAACGCATGATTAGAATCGTTAAGGAACGAATTCAACGAATATCACCACATTCAATACGTAAGTGGCCAAACGATCTTAGCAAGTCTTCTTTTTACCTATAAACTCTTTACATATAAACTTTAAAAAAAAAGATTGTTTCCAGGGGTGTTTGAAATTACTGCTATGTGGAATAAGAACCGGAAACTTGACACTGCTTCGGTGGAAGCACTTTGCCAAAGTAGGCTATGAATATTATTCTCATTTAGCACTCCCAAAGGAAATTATGCAAATCAAGTAAGCACAGACGCAACAGTTAGTCCCCATACTCACGTACTCACGATAGACACTGAAAAAGTCATTACACTCAAACAGGATTCTCTTCCTATCAGGGTTTCTCGTTTAATGGTCTAACTTAGCATGGTGAAAAACAGGGAAAAATATCGATAACAGGCAGCCGTATCTAAACACTACATGTTAAGGAAATCAGAAAAAACTGGTTATATCAATAAACAAAAATTAACGGACTTATTCAAGAAGGTCTACCAAAGGTACCAAAACAAGTTACCCAACAATAGCGATAAATCTAACAACACTTTTTAAACTTCGCTCCGAATTCAGTTATTTTTTATTTTATTTTAGTGAACTCATCTCTAACCTAACAAAGAAGCGGCTGTTTCGAATTTTTACGCCCCATTTTTCAAACCCTCATCCATGCCTCTAGCCCCCTCTCGCTCTCACCCCTTGTAGATTGTGTTACAGTCTTGCTCTCGAAACCGACATTTCCGCATTTATCCATTTCCGCCTTCCGAGAGGTTGATTTTATTTCGCATCTATTTCCTCTGCCGCGGCATCCCAGTGACCCGCTTTTCCCGCCACCGAAACAGAGTAGGTCTGCATCGAACAACAACCGGTTCCTGTGTAATGTTGCTCCATATGTTGCACAACATGCTATTTATTTACCGGCAGCAGGACACACTCGTACACACACACCCGGCACTCAATGGCGGCCATTTCTTTCAGATATTCACTGGTGGCGGAAATTGAATTTTAATAATATTGTTATATTTTTACTGAATGTTGCGAAGGTTGTGCATTTTTGCCCTCGTCGCGCAGTGAAACCGAGAGTATTTCGCTATGCAAATGCGTGACCTGGATGGTGGTGAGGTTCTCTGTTGATGATGTAAGAAAAAAATGAATTACCCAACGGAACGAAAAAGACGAAACAGAAATGTATTAGCTACTGCTGAGATGAATGACTTCCATTCAATAGAAGAGGTCGTGTTTCGCATAGTGATCATTCGGTTCATTCGGAAGAAATTGATTTTCCAAACATTGCACGTCCCTGTCACTAACGCCATATATATCTGCACCCAACAGTGCTGAAACCCGAATTAAAAACATTATTTATCTATTTTCGTAAAATTTGTCGAGCAGAATATTTAAACAGAGTCCCTATAATTTATTCCGGACGATTCTTGCACACGGCAACAACAGCAGAATCAAGAGCAGCACCCCTGTCGGTTCCAGTCTAGGTATTGGACACAATTTCACACTCTCCCTCCTTTGGGGGGTTTAAAGACGCTTAAAGCTATCATGTTTTGCCGTTGACTTTGAGTGTGACCCGACTTGTCTGGTGACGTGTTTCGACCGGTCAAGATGTCAACCTTTTTCGTTTCTCACTAACAAGAGTACAGCTAGCGGTCTTCTGTGTGACCAGAGTCTGTCTGTGATGTGTTTGTTTTCTTCATGCGTTTTATGGTACGATGTTTTAATTGCTCGATTGCCTGCTTTTTAGGTAAAGTTTTAGGCAACGGTTCCCAGAGTGACCCGCACCGTTCACCACATAGTGGGAATGACATAATATTATGTGGGCAACATGATTGGAATGGATGCATGATAGGTGGTTAGACATTTGAAGTGTTTTTTGCCTTTCTCATATAGAAAGGTTATGCAATCACTTGACTCAGTTCATCGAACTGTGTGTGTGTGTGTGTGTGTGTGTGTGTGTGTGTGTGTGTGTGTGTGTGTGTGTGTGTGTGTGTGTGTAAGTGTGTAAGTGTGTGTGTGTAAGTGTGTAAGTGTGTGTATGTGTGTGAATGTGTATGTGTCAAATAATCTCACTAGGTAAGTTTGAGAGGTAAAGAGCTTTTACCCCCTAATTTATGCTAGGTGCACAGAACCAATTTCATTTGATTTTACGTTTCGTCTTAGACTCATCAGTGCGTAGCAGTTTATGTTGAACTGCTACCTCCGACCTGACGGTTCAACATAAACCGCTAGGCAGACGTAAAGTTAATGCTATTTGCAAAACACTTCTTTGATATTACACCTAAGTGTAATATCAAAACCGACGTCCCGAACGAAACAAGTTTCGGCTTACTAGCCGTACAGATTTTGGTAAGTTTGAGAGGTAAAGAGCTTTTACCCCCTAATTTATGCTAGGTGCACAGAACCAATTTCATTTGATTTTACGTTTCGTCTTAGACTCATCAGTGCCTAGCGGTTTATGTTGAACCGTCAGGTCGGAGGTAGCAGTTCAACATAAACTGCTACGCACTGATGAGTCTAAGACGAAACGTAAAATCAAATGAAATCTCACTAGGTTTTCTCGGAGATGGCTGAACCGATTTTGACAAACTTAGATTCAAATCAGAGTAGGAAATAAGCCCATTTCAAGATTTCCGATAGTGAATCAAAAAACCGAACACCGTGGATTAAAAAAATTGGATAACAAAACTAAAACTGCGATTATGTTTTAAATTGTGGGAAATGAAATTGCAGACCTTTTTAAACTCTAAGTAAAACCAAAATTTATCTTTTTTAAAAAATCATTCATTTTAAAATTCATTATAATATCTACAATAAATATGTGATATGAAAAGATAATACTGACTTTTTTTATTTACTGTGAATCAAAATATTTAATTATTTCCACCCCTGATTCAAATGAAAGATCTCATGGTCTCATATGGAATTCCTGAATTTCATCCGGATCCGATTTCCGGCTCCGGAGTTATAGGGTAAAGCGTGTTCAATATTGTACACCGTCACTTAAACCGGCGAAACAAAAAACGTAAAAAATTTACTAAATTGGTCTCAAAACTAAACATATCGATAGTCATTATCAGTAGGCAACTGAACAAACCAATTTCGGCTATCCTGGTTCCCGGTATCCGGTTCCGAAAGCAGTTTGACCGATTTCCACAAACTTAGATTCAAATGAAAGGTCTCATACGAAATTCCTGAATTTCATCCGTATCCAACTTCCGGTTCAGAGGTTATAGGGTAAAGTGTGTTGAATATTGTACACCGCCACTTAAACTGGCGGAACAAAACCGTAAAAAATGTTGTAAACTGGGTTCAAAACCCTTATTCCCAATCTTAGGCTGAAATGAAAGGTCTTATGGTCCTACCAAAAATTACTGCATATTTTCGGATACAACAAACATTTAAATCGTCATTTAGAGTGCGATGGTAAAATTGTATAAAATCTTCAAAATTTGAATAAAAACTAGTAGAGTTTGTATGTCATGTTAGTTGGTGGCCGTACGAACCGACTTTGATTATACTGGTTCTCGGGTTCCGGTGCCGGAAGTGCATACACTAAGGTCTCTTTTTACACGGAGGTTACGTACCGTGTTAAAAAAATCCGTGTAAAAGAAAACCGTGTTAATTGCGAAAACCGTGCAAAAAAAAACCGCTTGGAAAATTTGACGTAATAATTCCAAAAACCGTAGATTTGATTATTTATTTGTTTTGTTTTGGATAAAATGCAACTTTTGATAATTTGAAAGGGAAAAACCTGTTTTAATCCACCTAGTGGTGTAATGATGCCTTTCTCATATCAATCAAACTATCATATATAATACTGTGGTATTCTTCAAAATATTTTTCTTCGATTCTTAAAAGAATAATCGAAATTGATTTGTTTGACCGTCAACTGATAAAAAATGTAAATTGGAAAAGATTTGAGGTCGATTTAGAAAACTTTTTACGGTTTGTCGCTCTTTTCAGTGATGGTATAAAATTTTTAACACACTTTACCCTATATTTCCGGATCCGGAAGTCGGATCCGCATGAAATTCAGGAATAACGTATGGGACCACAGGACCTTTCATTTGAACCTAAGTTTGTTAAAATCGGTCGCGCCATCTATGAGAAAAGTTAAAACACATTTTTTCTTTTTTTTTGCACATTTTACCCCATAACTCTCGAACCGGAAGTCGGATCCAAATAATATTCAGGAATTTTGTATGGGACCACAAGACCTTTCATTTGAATCTAAGTTTGTGAAAATCGGTTCAGCCATCTCCGAGAAAAGTTAGTGCAAAAAAACGTTACATACACACATACGCACATACACACACACACACATACACACACACACACACATACACACACACACATACACACACACACACACACACACATACACACACAGACATTTTGCGTACTCGACGAACTGAGTCGAATGGTATATGACACTCGGCCCTCCGGGCCTCGGTTCAAAAGTCGGTTTTCACAGTGATTGCATAACCTTTCTATATGAGAAAGGCAAAAAGCTAATTTTTTTATCACCAATAAACACTTTCACTACAAACCAAGCTTGAGAATCAGTTCTTTTCAATTCCGAAGGTACGATGTGTAGAAAACACTAACGATCTTAACAGTCATTTTCAACTAAACTGAGTGGGAAAACATGGGTACTAGATGAAGATCTATGCACTCAGAGACAGAATTAAAGGGGAAGAATTCATAGAGATGAATATAAATCAAATTAGAAAAGGTATTACGCTCGTATATTTTTTTTAAGAAAAACAGTCCATTTGGCGTAAAAATCAAGGAAATACAGTACATCGACTTTGAAAATACAGTACATTTTACAGTACGCTTTTTTTTAAAAATAGTGAATAAAAAAACAAAAGCAAATAAATTTGATCAGCATCTTACGAGGAAAACAGATTGAAAAAATGACATGCGAATACAACTATGTAATGAAAACCGCGAAAAAGCCACCGCAGAGATGGGACTCGAACCCGTAGCAAGCCAAATACGGGTAAATCGTTTTGCCTATTAAACTATCCTGCATGTGAGACACACATACAAACAGCCTAACTGAACATAAGAACCGAGCATGTTCAGCTGTGCCGGGCCCTACGGCGTTCATTTGTAGTCATTTCTCAATAACAATCCCTCCGCAAGGTGTTTCAGTCCTCAATTAGTCCGTTTTTTTGTATGTTTCATATGTGGGATAGCTTAATTGGCAAAACGATTTAGGAGGATAGGAACTATTTTCGGGTTCGAGTACCGTCTCTGCGGTAGCTTTTTCGCGGTTTTCATCACACAGTTGTAATCGCATATCATGTAAAACTTACTCAATACGGCTCTACGTCTTAACAAGACTAAACAAATCGTTCAAAGCAAGTTCATAAACTCAATTATTTTTTATTTCCTTTTTAGGGCATTTTAAAATTCGTCAAAAACTGAAAAATTTGCGAAAGTAATAACAACATGTTTTGAGAAGCGGATGTTTTTGATAATGATTTTGATTTAGAGTATATTTTCTTTTTGGTTGAGACATTTTTCTATTTTTTAATCATCAAAGTTTCGCTTGATTGTTGTGACGCTCTGAACAAGAATTAATAATGAAAAAATTTGTGTGTTTTGTTGTTGTGTTCCCATTCACATTCGCTACGTGTTGTTACTGTTCTTGTACTGCCACAGATCGAAATTCAATGAGTTGGAATTTTAAAATCCTGTATTAAATTTTAGTATGAAAAATACAGTACATTTCAGTGTAAAAATACAGTACAAATTAAAATACAGTAGATTTGAGGGTAAAAAACAGTACACAGTATTTGAGTCGAAAATACAGTACAATACTGTAAAATACAGTACGGATACGAGCGTTAACTATGTGTCATTCTGAAACTCATTTTATCGGCGTAAATCATAATACTACTAGAGCTATATCATTCAAATGGGTATGAAATACTGTACTGCTCGATATGATGAAGGGTTGAAGTAAATTTGACTAGTTCTTCAACGCTCCGAAATTCTCGATGATATCAATGACGATGCTGACATCATACACCACAACTGAGCGGAAGAGACGTTGTCGTGTAATTTACGACAGGGGTTCAAGATCTGAGAACTGATTAATCATTTTATGGAACGACAGTCAATACTCCCGTGAATTGTTGAATGAATGATTTTAGTTAACTTTCAAACTTAAAATTAACTCTCATAATCGTTTTCTTGCAGACAACCTGTTCCCTTTTCTAAAATTTTTCCCAAAAAAACAAATGACAGTTCTTTTTAAACTCTCATCAGAAACCGTGTTAATTGCGAAAACCGTGCAAATAAAAACCGTGTTAATGTCGGAATCCGTGTGAAAAAAGCCGTGTATAAAAAAACCGTGTAAAAAGAGACCTTAGTGTATAATAGTGAATCCACTTCGTTTTCTTAAGGATGACCTTTGCGGGCAAAGCACTGTTTCATTCTGTATGTTATACTAGTTCATGCACAAGCAATCCGTTGGTTTTTTTTTCTAAAATCGAAGAGAAAAATTTTGAATAGAATACCACAATATTATACATGAGAAAGGCATCATTAAACCACTACGTGGATTAAAACAGGTTTTTTCAAGAAATATCGATAAACAAAAAGTCGTCAGTTTGTATTTCAGAACAACCTCAAACATTGCTTCCTTCATCTAATCATCAAATCCGTTCCAAAAGTATCCAAATTATAAGAGTTATCAAAGAATTTCTATAAAACAGAAGCCGCCATTTCAGATTTCGAGACGACCCTAAACATAATTTTCCGGCTCCTACTAATAAAATCCGAAAACCCCCATATTGTAAGTGTTTTCAAGTAGAAATATATATATATATATATATATATATATATATATATATATATATATATATATATATATATATATATATATATATATATATATATATATATATATATATATATATATATATATATATATATATATATATATATATATAAACCGCAATGCGCCATATTGGATTTTGGAACGACGCTAAACATTGTTTTTCGGCACCTATTTATCAAATCCGTTTCGAAAATACTCATACTATACTAGTTACCGTGGGATGTAACTAGAATGGTAAACGACTGGACAATGCGCAATTCAGGCCCCAATGTGGCTCTTAGCCTCTTGTCCAGTAACTCCTATCCCTACCTCCCCGCGGTTCCGGCTGGGGTGCGAGTAACCACAGGAAAGATCGGGTAACCAACCCCGCTGGGACTTTGGTCGTATGCTGACAGGGAAGGGGCGGCTTGCCTTCTCTTTACAGAGAGCGAGCCTACCCGAGCGTCTGTTCCCATGTTGGGGCGGCTCGAAACAGCGTCTGTTCTTCATGTTAGGAACGGCTGATTACCGTCCTTGTGTCAGTGTGGGACTCTTAACAGTGCTGACACGATGGCCCTTCGGCGAGACAGGAGGTTGGTGCAGGCCTAACAAGCCGCCCGGAAAACACTTGTTACAAATAATCAGGATATAAGTACGACTCGGAATAATCGGCAAAGACCTACGCGACGAAATAAGGACTACGATTGGAAGCATGGCACATGGAACTTCGAATCGCTTGGCTTCCCAGGATACGACCGAATGCTGCATGATGCGCTTCAAATCCGCGGCTTCGATGTCGTAGCACTGCAGGAACTTTGTTGGACGGGACAGAAGGTGTGGAAAAGTGGGCATCAAGCGGCTACCTTCTACCAGAGCTGCGGCACAACCAACGTTCTAGGAACGGGATTTGTAGTGTTGAGCAAGATGCGCCAGCGCATGATTGGGTGGCAGCCAATCAGTGATAGAATGTGCGTATTGAAGATCAAGGGCCGTTTCTTCAATTACAGCATCAGCAACGTGCACTGCCCACATGAGACGAGACCCGATGACGAGAAGGAAGCATTCTACGTGCAGCTGGAACAAACCTACGACAGCTATCCACGGCGGGATGTAAAACTCGTCATCGGCGACATGAATGCTCAGGTAGGCCGGGAGGCAATGTACAGGCCCGTGATCGGGCTGGAGAGCCTGCACGCGGTAACAAACGACAACGATCAACGATGCGTTAACTTTGCAGTCTCCCGAGGAATGGTATTTCGAAGCAGGAATGGTAGTTCCCCTGCAAAGATATCCCCAAAGCCACCTGGAGATCACCCGATCAACATACGGAAAATCAAATCGACCACGTTCTCATCGACGGGCCATTCTTCTTCGACGTCATCAATGTCCGCACTTACCGCAGTGCCAACATTGATTCCGACCACTACCTTGTCGGCGTCGCACAGGACGCCGGGACTCAATCTGGAGCAGCTACGTAGCATTCGTACTGCAGAGGAATACGCGCAACAACTGGAGCTAGTGCTACCAACGGAACCGTTTTAGGTACGAGGTTATCGAATTGAGGAAATGACTGGTTTGACGGCGAATGTCAGTAGTTGGTCTAAGAGAAGAAAGACAGGTGCGGAACAGACAGAACACGGTTTTCCGGAGGAAAAAGCGCCACCAGGAAGACCAAGATCTCGAAGTGATGGAACAGCTGTATTGCGCAAATTACACACGGAAGTTCTATGAGAAGGTGAACCGCTCACGTAGAGGCTACACGCCACAGGCCGAAAGGTGCAGAGATACCAGTGGTAACCTTCTTACGAACGAACGTGAGGTGATCGACAGGTGGAAGCAGTACTATGACGAGCATCTGAATGGCGAATCACAAGATACAGAAAACGGTACAGGAATCAATCTGGGTGCACGCTCAGCCGACGACAGATTCCCAGCCCCTGATCTGTCGGAAATAATTGAGGAGATTGGCAAGCTGAGGAACAACAAAGCCGCGAGCAATGACCAGATGCCTGGCGAGCTGCTCAAACATGGAGGAGAGGCACTGGCTAGAGCGCTGCACTGGATGATTTCTAGGATTTGGGAGGAGGAGATTCTACCGCAGGAATGGATGGATGGAGTTGTATGTCCCATCTACAAAAAGGGCGACAAGCTCGATTGTTGCAATTACCGCGCAATCACATTGCTGAATGCCGCCTACAAGGTACCCTCCCAAATCCTTTGCCGTCGTCTATCACCAATAGCTAAGGAATTCGTAGGGCCGTACCAAGCGGAATTTACTGGAGCCCGCGCCACTACGGATCACATATTCGCGATAAGACAAGTACTCCAGAAGTGTCGTGAATACAACGCATCACCTATTCATTGACTTCAAAGCGGCATACGACACAATCGATCGAGAACAGCTATGGCAGATCATGCACGAATACGGTTTCCCGGATAAACTGACGCGATTGGTCAAAGCAACGATGGATAGAGTGATGTGCTACGTCCGAGTATCTGGGACGCTCTCGAGCCCCTTCGAATCTCGGAGAGGACTACGTCAAGGTTATGGACTGTCTTGTATCTTGTTCAATATTGCCCTGGAACCTTGAGAAGATGACGGAAACCTACATCGGACTGAAAGCTGAACTGGCCATAAATGCGTCAAAAACAAAATACATGAGAGGAAGAGGGTCTAGAGAAGAAACACTACGCCTCCCACCACGAATATTGATAGACGGTGACGATATCGAGGTGGTTGACGAGTTTGTGTATTTGGGCTCACTGGGGACCGCTGATAATGACACCAACAGAGAAATTCAGACACGTATTTTGGCAGGGAGTCGTGCGTACTTTGGACACAGAAAAACCCTTCGATCGAGAAAAGTACGCCACCGCAAGAAATTGACCATCTACAAAACGTTCATTAGACCGGTTGTTCTCTATGGCCACGAGACCTGGACTATGTTGGCAAAGGACCAACGGGTTTCACCAAAACCACACACCAGTAGCAGACATTCGTAGTCGCAACGTGATTCTGGTTTCTTCATCGTTATTGAAAATTCCTGTTCATGTGTGTACGGTACCGATGGGCTCACTTGTATTTTTAAAACCAAGTTTCGGTGTTAATTTTCGTTTTCTTTATAGCGTGTATGAAATTGAACAATTGCATCGCTCGTTAAGGAGTGTTGTGTTTTATTTTTCCGTCCCAGCACGTAACGGGGCATACCGGTTTTGTATCGTCGTTTTATATAGCGGTTTGAAAGCTTGACACTCCCCAAGTAGCAAACATTGTTCTTGTATTGGATTTCTTAACTCTTCCCGCAAAGATTGTGTGATTGAAATAGCGCACTTTGCTTGTATGATGTGCAACAAGTTTCTTGTTTGACATGTTTCACATCAGTAATATTTGTTGAAAGAAAACTGAAAATAAACCGGTTTAAATAAACGTATTGTACAGTCAGTTAATAAAACCAATCTGGGACATAATACTGTGAGGTTTTTGAGTTGGTTTCACAAGCAGAAATATTAATGATCTACACATTTGTAACAAAAACACGTGGAATCACTTGTCTAACATATCAAACAAGAATTACCGTAATGTAGCAATTGTGAAACATCTCAATTTTAACAAGTTTCAATTGCTACTTGGGTCATCACCCTGTAATTGCGAAACCGGAAGTCGGATCCGAATGAAATTGCTCAGTAGCTTTTGAGACAATGTGAGTTTTGATTTAAATCAAGATTTATGATAATCCCTGCATCAAGCATCGCCGAGAAATCGAAGTGAGTTCTACTCTTTGGAGTTTTTCTTCAATACTTTCGATACTTCCGGAACAAGAAAAAGGGAGATCAGCAGTGCCGGATTAAGTTTTTTATGCCCACAAACTAACGAGTTCTACAAACTAGAAAAAATATCGGTTATTTTTATGGAACCATTGTTTGTGGAAAAATATTTGTGAAATTGAAAATTTTCCACTCATCGCGCTTTAGTTCCGGAACCGGAAGTCGGAACCGAATTAAATGTTCTAGAAGTTTCTAAACTATAGAACTCTTCTTTGTAATCTTACACATACACACAAACAGACATTTGTTCAGTTCGTCGAACTGATCGAATGGTATATGACATTCGGCCTCCCGGGCTTCGGTTGAAAAGTCGATTTTCACAATGAATGTATATCCTTTCTTTATGAGAAAGGGAAACAGAATGGATGACGTGTGTAATCTAAAAGTAGATTAGAGCCAATGAGGTAGAAACAGTAAGGGCAAACACAACTCTTTTATGTTAGTGAGGCTAACCTTGACTCAGCAAACCAAGTAAAATCTAAAAACCACGTACTTGCTTTGGCCACACCGTTCGGACTAAGTTGGTATTGAATCAAAGCATGGTTATTTTTCATTTATGTTGAACTATTTACAAAGTTTTGGTTTTGATATCTCGAACATTTGGTGAATAGCTATAACACTTTCAGGATTTACTTTGAAAGTAAGCGTTGCACGTATCAAAATTTTAAAAGTAGACACAAGAATAATAGATTTTGGGAATCGAAGATTTAAAGGACACAAAAGTCAACAGTTTCATTGCGGCATGAGAGTGAATTTCTCAGCTTGAAAACCGATTCCAACCGGATCAGTCATAGCTTGTCGAATGTCAGGCAGCTAGTTCTGATGAAAAAAGAAACGAATTACTTATAAAACAAAACTTATTCAACTTTAACAACTTACTTCTTATCGCAAAACTTCCCAACTGTACTCTTACTTCGTACTGCGGAGCGAGACTTTCGTAGCGATATTCGAAAAAAAAGTCGTCCTCTCACTCGTGACCGAGGCTAAGGGTACCGGTCCGTAGTTTTACGCTTGATTATTTTATGCCATTTACATAATTTACCCACCCACCCACACGGATGGTGGCCATTCGGACCAAACTTCGTAGCTCACTGCATTTCCCGCTACGGTTTCCGCATTAGCACCAACACGGGAAGAGCTGGTACGAGTTCACCAAACAAAAATAGCAAAACTTTGTAATGGTAATGCGGGCACTTTTCCGAATCTGCATTGCTGCTAGTGTAGTTTCCGCGTGGGTTGGCTAACAATTTAAGTCACTCGAAAATGCACACATACCGGAACTTGAATGAGTTAATTTCGATAAAAGAGTACTTCATTATGCGCGATGCTGATTAATTGAGGTAAACATTCTTTGCTGTGGAGTGGAAGATCGGAAAAGTCAAGAAAATTACTCCCGAATGGTTGCAGTACAAAGTATAGCATCTTAACTTGTTATGTAATTGTACTTTTAGCCGCATGGAAACCGGAGGAAAGAAAATGAACTTGTGCAACTACCATCGGAGATAAGAACTATGGTAATTTGAAATACGAGAAAACTTTTCTCGATTAGCTGTCCCAAACTCAATACATCAAAACTGGGTTCCAAAGAAATAAGCGAAGTTTTTTCGAGATTTCAGACAGAAGCATAGTAATCGTGAAGCTTGTTTCGAAAACTCATTCGAAGGAGTTTTTTTGACTTACGACGATTTACGGCTTGATTCATGTACTTCTGTGGAACGAGACAGAATATTGATCTGAGATACAACGATACCCATCTGTGATCAAATATTAATATAAAAAATAGTGTAACTTACGATTCAATTTGAATTCCTGTATAATATTAATTGCATTCTATCACACTGTAGTTTTCACACAAAAAAAACGCATGAAAAAACACCTCAGTGTAGATAAAACTACATATTTAAAATAGTTAGTTACTTAAACTTCACATAATATCAATCTGTTTCTTATTTTATCATTTTTTCAAGCCATTATCATGGCTTTTCTGAACAGAAACGACAATTTCGAATACAAAAATTCACTTTGTATTTTGCATAGCATAGACGCATTCAAAATTAAAAGCAGCAGTAATGTTCACAATAGTTGTGTAGTCGTACGTCAACAGTCCCAAAGAATTGTTCCTGGCAGTGAAGAAAAAAGGTGATCGTAGCATTTCGATTCAGACGGCTATCTCATTCATGCAGTCTATATGGATTTATATCACAACTACACACATAGACCAAGAATTGCTTTTAGATTTGTGAACCAGAATTACAACCAGGTGCATACACAAGGAAGGGTTTTAGGGGCTCAAACCCTTACGGAAACTTAGAAAAATAATTATGTTATGAAAACTCTTCTCTATGAATATGACGAATTTCGCGCCAACTCGATTAGTTGTCTCAAAAAATCACTTTGCATACTTTTTTTCAGACTGTCGTTTGAAAAGGGCTAAACTTTTAAAAACAATTTTTTTCGAAGAGCTTCTGTCGAAAATAATAAGTCCTACAAAAAAGTGTAATACAAGTGATTTTCACTAAATCAGTCAAATTTTTCAATAAAAATACTGAAAAAATCCCTTTCGAATCCTACACTGAAAAAATAGCTTTTAGAAATTTAAAATTGGATTTACATAAGAACCATTATTGACTTCAAGGATGGCTTTTATCGTATCAAAGAACGTTCGCTGGCAACTCTTCACCGATTGAATCAGTGCCATCAAAGAGAGTTAGAAATCATCGCAACAACAAAAAACCCGCCATGGCTCATTTAACATAGAATCGACACCAGTGCGAGAGCGAATTTCTCTCGATGACATTTCTGAGAATCAAAGGTTAGCACGCTGCTGTGGGGATCCTCTCTGAAGCAACAAACGGTTGCTTATTCTCGTTTCGCGATCCGATTCTATACAGGCAGTTGATAATTGCGATAGAATCATTTTACTATTGCCACTTATTCTAACTATGTGCATATAATCTTTGTATAAGTTGTGTCTATGAAAATGTATGTGAATGCTCCACACAAGGGTTTTGAAATATTGCAACCTAGTATGAGAATCATCAAGTCGAATCATCGATTCGATTTTCTGAGATAATTGTCAACTTGCGATTCTCTCTTGGTAAACTCCACACAGCGGCGATCATTGTCAGACTGTAATTTTTTTAAGGGCCGAGAAATACTCAGAGTATGAAGTGGAGCGAAGGAATGTAGAAAAATTCTCTCGCGGTTCATGCATTGAGAGACTCGAGTTCTTGTAGCATCTTTTTTTTTTTTTTTATTCAATAATATAATTATTTTTAAGGCACACTGCTTTAGCTCTAAGGTGCCAAGGACTTTTTCTAATTTTATTAACGACTAACTTAAAACTAGGATAGTATGATTGGATAATGTTGTATTGGGGTCGCAGTGGTCGACTTTGGCTGATCCAACCTTCAGCTGGCGATCGGCACCGGCCGGTGGATGGAATATGTCATGAGTCTTCCAGATGACGTTGGCCGCATCCCTCGGTCCGTGTGGGTCCGCGGGAAACACCCCCAGGCTACGAATACCCGGCGGGTGGCCCGCATGACTAGAGCGACCTTCCGTGGGCGATGATGGTGATGTAAATATAACGAAAAAATATAGAGAAGTAAATATTGCGGAAAACGAAGTAAAATGGGGATATGGGAACGAAATGACTAAGAACGACAGAGATCTAATTAGTTGACATCGAGATGGAGAAGAGACGGGGAGGGGGGAAGCGAAAAGGTTAGTGACAGCAAAAAGATCTTGTTAGTTCCGATGAAGATGGTGGACAGATGAGGAATCGGGATAATCGGCGGAAGTTAGTGTCGAACCTGCAGGTGAAAATAATTCTTAGCCACAGTTGAAATAACGTCGATAAATAGGAGGAACTTTCTAAGCAAGATGTAACAGATTACACTTGTATATTAATGTGTTTGAGGAACTGGTATATCAGAAGCATATATGAACTATCCCGACTCGCCAACACATCCCGAACCGGAACCTCAGTCGGTCTACCTCGGGCCCTGAGGGATTCCAATAGCTCCGATCTGGCGTCGCGATACTCTACGCACGACCACACGACATGCTCGATGTCCTGATAACCGTCGCCACAGGTGCAGAGCCCGTTCTCCACGATCCCGATACGCCGGAGATGTGCGTTGAATGTATAGTGATTTGACATGAGTCGTGACATAACGCGAATGAAATCACGACTCACGTTCATCCCCTTGAACCAAGGTTTCGTCGATACCTTAGGGATAATGGAGTGTAGCCATCGTCCCAGTTCGTCATTCGTCCATGAAGTTTGCCAACTTTCGAGAGTTTTCTGACGAGAAATACTGAAAAATTCATTGAAGCAGATTGGTCTTTCATAAATGTCACCTTGTAATGCGCCCACCTTAGCCAATGAGTCTGCCTTTTCATTGCCCGGAATGGAACAATGCGAAGGGACCCAGACTAACGATATTGAATAAGACCGTTCAGATAAAGTTCGCAAGTGTTCCCGTATTTTCCCCAGGAAATATGGGGGATACTTTCCTGGCTTCATTGCCCGGAGAGCTTCTATTGAGCTTAGACTGTCCGTGACAATGAAGTAATGGTCTTTGGGCAATGTTTCAATGATCTCGAGGGTGTACTGAATAGCAGCTAATTCTGCGACGTAAACTGAAGCCGGATCACTGAGTTTGTAAGAAGCGGTGATGTTTTGATTGAAGATGCCGAAGCCTGTGGACCTGTCGATGTTTGATCCATCAGTGTAAAACACCTTTTCACAGTTGACTGTTCTAAATTTATTATAAAATATATTTGGGGCCACTCGAGGGCGTACGTGTTCCGGAATTCCACGAATCTCTTCTCTCATGGATGTGTCGAAAAACACAGTAGAATCAGAAGTATCCAAGAAATGAGCACGGTTGGAAGCAAACGAAGAAGGATTAATATTCTGAGCCATGTAATCAAAATACAAGGACATAAAACGGGTTTGAGAATTAAGCTCAACTAACCTTTCGAAGTTTTCAATCACCAGAGGATTCAAAATGTCGCATCGAATGAGCAAACGATATGAGAGATCCCAGAACCGATTTTTCAACGGTAAGACGCCCGCCAACACTTCAAGACTCATCGTATGAGTTGATTGCATGCAACCCAAGGCAATACGCAAACAACGATACTGAATTCTTTCCAGCTTAATGAAATGGGTGTTCGCGGCGGATCGGAAGCAGAAGCATCCATATTCCATAACGGACAATATCGTTGTTTGGTACAACCTGATCAGGTCTCCTGGGTGGGCACCCCACCAAGTTCCGGTTATTGTATGAAGAAAATTGATTCTCTGCTGGCATTTTTGTTTCAGATACCTAATGTGACATCCCCAGGTGCCTTTGGAGTCGAACCAGACCCCGAGATATTTGAATGTGAAGACCTGAGCTATGTTTCCACCCCCTAGTTGAAGCTGTAGTTGTGCTGGTTCTCGCTTCCTTGAAAATACAACCAGCTCAGTTTTCTCCGTAGAGAACTCGATACCCATTTGAAGAGCCCATGATGATAAGTTGTCGAGAGTATCTTGTAATGGTCCTTGGAGATCGCCAGCTTTGGGTCCTATAATGGACACAACGCTGTCGTCGGCAAGTTGTCTCAGCGTGCAAGATGTGTTGATACATTTATCGATGTCGTTTACGTAAAAATTGTATAAAAGGGGGCTTAAGCATGAGCCCTGAGGAAGACCCATGTAACTGAATCGTATTGTCGACAAATCACCATGCGCGAAATACATGTATTTCTCGGACAATAGATTGTACAAAAAGTTATTCAAAATTGGTGAAAGACCATGCTGATGCAACTTCTCAGATAGGATATTTATAGAAACTGAGTCAAAAGCCCCCTTGATGTCTAGGAAAACTGACGCCATTTGTTCCTTACGAGCAAATGCCATTTGAATTTCTGTTGAGAGCAACGCAAGACAATCGTTCGTTCCTTTGCCCCTGCGGAAACCAAATTGTGTATCTGAAAGTAAGCCATTAGTCTCGACCCAATTGTCTAGACGAAACAGAATCATTTTTTCGAACAATTTCCGGATACAGGAAAGCATAGCAATCGGCCGATACGAATTGTGATCGGAGGCTGGTTTTCCTGGTTTTTGAATGGATATCACTTTCACTTGTCTCCAGTCATGTGGAACAATGTTGTCCTCAAGGAACTTATTGAATAAACTCAGCAAGCGCCTTTTGGCGGGGTCAGGCAGATTTTTCAACAAGTTGAATTTTATTCTGTCTAATCCCGGGGCTTTATTGTTACATGACAAGAGCGCAAGTGAGAGCTCTACCATCGAAAACGGTGTTTCGTTTGTATTTGGTGTCGCGGCGCGGGTGATCTTCTGTTCCGGAACAGAGTCTGGACATACTTTTTTAGCGAAATCGAATATCCAGCGGTTAGAATATTCCTCGCTTTCATTCGTTGTGTTATGATTGCGCATTCGTCGGGCTGTGTTCCAAAGAGTGCTCATAGATGTTTCTTTTGTTAGGCCGTCTACGAACCGACGCCAGTAACCGCGTTTCTTAGCTCTAATCAAGTTCTTAATTTTAACGTCTAACGCCGCGTAATTCCGGTAATTATCAGGTGTTCCATTTTTTCTGAATATTTTATACGCGGAGGCTCTCTCCGCGTTTAAATTTGTGCACTCTTTGTCCCACCACGGGTTGGGAGGACGGATGTTAGTTTTCGCGCCGGGTACACGTTTCGTCTGAGCTTGAGTCGCGGTGTCGAGAATCAAGCCAGCCAAAAACGTGTACTCTTCCTCCGGAGGAAGTTGTTGAGTTCTTTCAAGTTTCTCAGATATCGCGGTCGCATAGCTATTCCAATCAATATTTCGTGTGAGGTCATACGAAACATTGATTGTCTTCGACGGTTTTGAGCCGCTGGTGATTGATATTACGATCGGTAGATGATCGCTACCGTGGGGATCAGGAATTACCTCCCACGTGCAATCCAACCGTAGCGATGTCGAGCAAAGTGATAAATCCAGCGCACTTGGTCTTGCTGGTGGTGCAGGAATCCGTGTCATTTCTCCCGTATTCAAGATTGTCATATTGAAGTTGTCGCAGATATCATGGATCATAGCTGATCTGTTATCGTCGTGAAGACAGCCCCATCCCGTACCGTGTGAGTTAAAGTCCCCTAAAACCAACGTCGGTGCGGGATGGATCTCAATGATATCACTGAGCCACCGATGCCCAACCGAGGCTCTTGGGGGAATATAGATTGAAGCAATGCAAAGATCCTTGCCTTTGATTGTAACATGACATGCGACAGTTTCAATACCTGATATCGAGGGGAGGTTAATTCGATAAAAAGAATAGCACTTTTTGATCCCCAAAAGTACTCCTCCGTAGGGATCATCTCGATCCAGGCGAATAATGTTAAAATCGTGGAAGTTCAAGGATATTTCAGAAGTTAGCCAAGTTTCGCACAATGCAAATGCGTCACATTTCAGATTATTTACTAAAAATTTAAAAGAATCTATTTTTGGAATGATACTTCTGCAATTCCACTGTAAAACAGTGATTAGATCCGTGACCTCGATGGATGATTTAGCCATCGAAGGATACAATCGCTGAGAGGAGGGGCCAATTTGCAGTCAACTGCTTTAAATATGTTTTTACTGTTGGCATGAAAGCAATTAAAATGCTTTTAAGAGGGTCAGAAATATTAAAAGTTGTAAAAATCCAGTCCACAACATCAGAGAACTTGATAAGTCCAGCACCTAGTTGTTTCTCTGGTAGATTTTCAGGGACGTTTGGGGATTTTGTTGTCCCGGGAAGTGGTGGGAATTCCATCTCGGAACTGAGTTTTCCGAGACCAGGAGCCTTTTGCTTCGGTGGTTTGTCCCGATTCCCGTTAGCTGTAACTTTTCGAAGCCCTTCAGAAGACACCTTCGAACCCTTACTAGGTAGCTTATGAGAGGATTTATTCATTCTTTTCCTACAGCTATGAGGGACCGCCGATGATGGACCTTCCAAAGGGTCATCAGAATCGCTCTCGTCAGTTGACAAGCAGGCATATGGGTTCGTTGTCAGTTTAGGAGGGGTGGCACTCTTAAGCATCTCGGCAAAGGAACGCTTGGAGTGTGCCTTCAGGGAACGCTTCATCCGATCTCCTCGCAGCTTATACGCAGGACATGCCATTAGGTCATGCGGACCCTCCTTGCAGTAGAGACACTTTTCAGCATCCTTACCGCAAGAGCCATCCGCATGAGCCTCCCCACAGTTAGCACACCGGGGCTTATTGCAGCAATGAGAAGCTGTATGCCCCAATTGTTTGCAATTGGTACAATTCATTACTCGAGGTACAAAAAGACGAACAGGCAGACGAACCCGGTCCAAGAGGATGTAGTTGGGCAAAGCAGAGCCGGCGAAGGTCACACGATAAGAGTCAGATTGGGGATAAGACTTTGTTCCATCCCCGGCGATCGATACTGAATGCAATCGCTTGCAGTCCAGTATCTTGACGTTCCTAAGTGAGGGGTCCTTAAAACAGCCCTCTCCGTACTTAAGAACGTCCTCGCAAGTCAAACTCGAATCGGTGACCACACCGTCGATTTCTACTTCGCGAGCTGGCACGTAGACGCGGTACTCCCGCGTAAAATGATCATTTTGAACGAGCTCATTAGCCTGCTTTGAGCTGGTGAGCAGAACCCTGAGCTTATCTGGGCGTATTTTATCAATACTTTTTATAGTATTGTATCGCGAGGACAGATCCCGCGATATTTTCAAAACATTCAATTTTTTTTCTTTAGCCTTGGTCCGGAAATAAACCGAGTAAGGCCCGGCCGAGAGTGCAAGCCCATCGGGATAACTCTTTATGCGAGACTTA
The DNA here is from genome assembly GCF_030247185.1 of Malaya genurostris. Taxonomy (NCBI): domain Eukaryota; kingdom Metazoa; phylum Arthropoda; class Insecta; order Diptera; family Culicidae; genus Malaya; species Malaya genurostris. The sequence continues at coordinate 271,646,304 of NC_080571.1, forward strand.
TTGCTGCCAACAGAAGTCTCCATCTGATCATCGATAACGGAGGGGTCGGGATTCAAATTTAACATGTCGCGGAGCTACCTCCGCGCAGAAATAAATGATTCGGGGGGGGGGGTAATGAACGGTCGAATGAAGAAGAAAAAAAAATATACAAAATAATAGTACTTAACTTTTAATCCAACGGGGGCCACCAAGGCCAAGCCCTCGTCGATCGGCGTATCGCCGCTTCGAGGGTGTGCAAAAAACCTCCGAGAGGAAAAAGCACACTCACTTATAATCCGCACAGTATAATCACAATGGCCACTGAAATCTGGCCTTGATCGATCAAACAATCACCGGCTAACGGTACTGTTTCGATCGTCCGCTCACAACAATGCACTGCTTCAGTGTATAATGTACAAAAAACCTCTCACAGAAAAAAGCACTATTGTCTATTACACAATAGCGATATAATCTAGTTTTGATCGTCCGGTCACGTTATCACACACGGCACTGGTTTTTTTCGCAGTAAACACAAAGCACGTCCGTTCGCTCGGAAGGTTGAAACGGCAATGATTTAAAAGTATATCTTGTAGCATCTTCTACCGGATTGAAAATGTTGTATACAATATAGATAGCAATATAGCAGCTTCTGTGAAATTTTCGGCAATCACCAACACTGATTGACTTTGATAAAATTCTGTCTCAAAATAGGTGAATATGTTCCCTACGAAACGATCATACATTGTAAGATGGACATTAGACATTAGAGGAAGAAAAATGTCGAATAAAAACTATTTCTTATCCACACTTAATTTTTTATTTCTATTTTAGTGTCTTTTTAATAAAAACTAAACTAAACGGAAAATCATAATCATCCAAGATTCCAATGAATCTCAATTTGTGAAAAAAATTCCCCAAATACCATACTGCTAGTTGCCCGATATTTACAGAAAGTGTCAGTGCTGGATAAGAAAAAGTTTTTGTTAGATAAACTTTTTTGCCTTTCTCATATAGAAAGGCTATGCAATCACTGTGAAAACCCACTCTTCAACTGAGGCTTGGAGGGCTGAATGTTATATACCATTCGATTCAGCTCAACAACCGAACAAATCTCTCTCTCTTTCTTTCTTTCTCTCTCTCTCTCTCTCTCTCTCTCTCTCTCTCTGTGTGAGTGTGTGTGTCTCACAAACATATGCATTCACATTTCCTGGAGATGGCTGCACTGATTTTCACAAACTTAGATTAAAAATAAAGGTCTCGCTCAATTTCATCCAGATCCGACTTTCGGTTCCGGAGATACATGGTAATATGAGAAAATTTGAGAAAAAATGGGCACTCAATTTTCTCGGAAACGGTTAAACCGATTTTCACAAACTTGTATTCAAATGAAAGGTCTGAGTTTCCTGGAAAAATAATTTAGAATGTTTTATCCGGATCCGACCTCCGGTTCCGGAATTATACTTATCCACTTATCGTGATAAGTGGAAAATTACCAATTTCATGAGTATTTTTGTACAAACGATGGTCAAAAACAGGTACAAATCTCATAAAACTTTCTCATAAATTCTTCCAGTTCGCAGAACTTGTTAGTTTGGGGACATAAAAACGTAATTCGGAACTACTGGATTCAAAACTGTTCCAATTTGTAGGTCATATTTGTTGCTAGCAAACGAACCATCCTCGGCTATTCCGGTCAGGATCTCACTCACTTTTCTGCAATATAGCCAAATCGATTTTCACAAACTTATAGGTTCAAAGGAAAAGTCTTACAGTTTCATACGGTATTTCTAAATTTGTTGTGGATACTACTTTCGGTTCCGGAACTACAGGGTAAACAGAATTTGTAAAGTTTGCTACACCAAGTTTGATCAAAATTTGTTATTCAATGAACAGTTGTTTTTGCGAATTCTACAGTAACATTTATGATGTTATGACTCAGGGATGCAAACTGTGTCCCCTTTTTTATTACTGTAGTCTGTTAACCCATATTTACATTTTCTATTATTCGTACTGTACCACGCTGCTGTACTTTGCGTTGTAGAAAAATGTAAATTTGCACATTGCCTATATTCTTCACTATTTCAAAGATGATTTTCGCTTATTCAGAATGTTTATGAAGTAGTATTGATAATATCATTTATTTAACCCCAATTTTAAGCTTCTGATCGTTGCCAGGAGGTATTAATGGTTGGTTTTGCCAGAGGGTATTAATGAATTATTTTTCTCGAAAAAAAAAATGGTTTGAAGTAAAATTATTAAGTTGCAGAATTATTTATGTATTTCAAATAAAGAAATTGTGTAATCGCTGTGAGAATCAACTTTTGAATAGAAGCTCGTAGAGGGCCGAGAGTCTTATACCGTTTGAATCAGTTCACTTAGTTCGCACAGTGACTGTGTGATTAGTTCAATAAATTATTCATGTTTTCTGGACTTGTTAATTGATGGACAAGTAAACTCAATTCGACTCTACTGGTTCCGGAAAGTAGTGGGCGAAAGATATTTTTGAAATGGTTTGATCGATCCTCACTAACTTCGTATAAAATTGAAAGACTAGCTCCGAAATGACATATTTATATGTGTAAAATAATTCAAACCGTGATATGAACAAAACAATAAAATCAATTAGTATTTCGATCGGAATGAATGAAAAACTCACTCGGAATGGAAATACTCAAAACTCTGCCTGTTAGAAGGTTTTGTTATTTTAAGAACAAATTAACGGATTAATGAGTGCGGTTCACAATAAAATATAATCAATAATTAAACACAGTACTAAAGAAACAAATTAGAATAGTAACTTAAACCGCCATAGTTAGATTCATTATACTCTATTTGTACTACCGTCAATCATATGTATTAAAAAAAAGTTTTGTACTGTGTTATAACATGCAGATCATCCAAATTTATTTCCATTGGTATGGTCGCTGTCTTGCTATCCTCGTCAGCTGATTGTTCATTTATATTATTTTTCCAAAAGTGTCGCATTAGAAAGAGAAAAGTTGGTGCTTCGCATATCGCGTTCTCTCTGACAGCAACCTAAGGACCACCTGAAAAGTGTTGACTTATGACCACTACCAATTTCAACTGCACTGACTCTGTCAAACGGAAACCTTTATGATAATTGTTAGGTTAGGTTAGGTAGAGCTAACACCCACGCTATATCTGAGAAACGCTGGAATGGCGGCTTAGCCCACAGTGAGAAGTTTGGGCCACCCTCCTCTAATAAGAAAAAATCGGTGAAATATTGCTGACTTTCGAACAGCTCAACAATAAGATCAGTAAAAAGTATCATTTACCGATCGATCGGTAGAGCTGAGCTGATTCTCATTTCTTCACAATTGTGTACTGAATTATTTATCACTCCATACTGAAGTTTGAGGACATTTACATAAAAATTGTAAATACATGAGATAGCTATTTTGGTCGGTTTGGATTAAAACCTGGTAAAATATCATCTTTGGTCCCACAAAATCGATTTATTTAAGTGTGCTCGAAAAAACATTAGGCTTACTGCCCAAAACATGGAAACAATTCAGATATCGAAGACTATATCTTTCTGAAATCATTATTAGCTATTTAATTTCAGTAAATAATGTAATTATCCGAAATTTAATTTGTCCTGATGATGATCACTAGAAAGCATCCTACGTTTATTATTAAAACAAAAGTTTACCATTTGTATTTTGTATCCTTATGTTTACCGGAATCAATTAAAATTCAACGCAGCTTTTATAGATTTTACGATGAATTATTCTTTTGCTTGGGATTTACCAAAAAAAAAAATTTCTGTAGAAAAATGATTTCCACTTCGAGTCACTGAAATTCTAAACGTAGCGAAATACTTAACGATTTCTTTAAACTCGACATTTGATTTTTCTAGTAGGGAAAGAGTTGTACAAGCAATTCTGATCGTTCAATGAAAATACATCTTTAAAGATAGTAACATCGACAAATGGTTCGAAGAGGAAATCAGCTTCTATTGAGTTGTAAACACAGCCTAAATATATTGTATGCATGGCTAGATTACAGGAAAAGGCTTCTGTGTTGAAGAGACTTAAAAAAGTTCTTTGAAGAATCCCTTAGAAATGCATACATTTGAAATAAAGATATAACTAGAAATAAAAATTCAAGGGAAAAATGAAATTGCCCGCTTCAAAAAACTTGTTTTTTTCTGAGTAGGGTAACTGTACCTTCATTCATTTAAGCTCCGTATCTCAATAAGCTAAAAATAACGTGGTAGCTCCATAATTGAAATGATTATTAGTACAATAACCCTATGTAAGATTAATGCATTTCTATAGCCATAATATTTATTCCCATTTATTATTTTACAATATATAGAAGGTTGCAGAGACCATAATTATCGGTGTTAGGAAAAAATTTATTTCAAATAAAGAATGGTGTTTTTTGTAATTTGTCTTCTAATATTCAAGATCGATTTTTTCAGCGTAAAATTCGACTAGAATTTTTTTCAGTATTTTCATCCAAAAATAGACTTTGAGTATCTTAATTCAAGAATAGACTTTCATTCAAAAATAGACTTTTGAGAACATCAACGGCGCTACAATTTTTTCTACTCTAATTGTTTGCAAAAAACTGATAAAAAGTGTCTAGTCCTTTTCAATAGATAGTCTAGATAAATTTTGAAAACCTAAAATGAGCAAAGATATTTTTGTGATATAACCTTTATACCGCCAAATCCGAATACGACTTTGAACAAAATTCGTTTTTTCGAAACCTGCACTGAAATAAAATCGATTTTTAAGAATTTAAAGTCAATTCAACCGAATTCAACGAAACTTTGTCCCAGTGTAGGTTATTATGTTCCTTTCCAACCGTTCATGTATTGTGAGGCGGGCAGTTTTAAGAAAAAAGTGTATTTAACTAAAACTTTTTCTTGTCTATTACTGACACTTTTTACACATATCGGGCAACCAGTATTTTGTGAAATCTTCTCTTAAATTCAGATTCATTGAATTTTTGGATGATAGTGACTTTCAGTTTGTTTTAGTTTTCGATAAAAAGACACTGTAACAGTTTTCATCGAAACAAAAAATGTTATTCTTTCTGTAAAATGATTTTAAATTTTTAAAGTCAATTCAATATGGAAGTTTTTCAGTATTTTTAATGGAAAATTCGACTGATTATGCAAAAGTCACTAATATAATACGTATTTGTAGACGTTGTAATTTTTCTTCAACTATTTGAAATAAAAAACGGTCAAAGAAAGTTTCATTCAAATCTGGAAAAATTCGAATATGATTTAGAGCGAAATTCATCATATTGAAGTCAATTATAAAATGAACAATTTTCAACAAACGACTTTATCCAGAAAGAACTGTAAGTAATTATATACATATTTCATTGGGTATAGAAATTAATCATCATGTTCGGAAACCCCCTCCGAAAATTTTTTTAGTACAACAATGCCAAAGTTTTTAAAATAGCCTGTTAACTCCTGAAAAAATGAATCTAGATGTCAGCAACCCAATCTTTTAACACTAGTCAGGCTAGTTCTCGACAGATTGAATTAGGAATAAAATAAATATGCTGTTAGTTCAATCCAAGATGTATTTTCTATTCATTTAATTGTGCATTAAAGTCAGCTTAAAATTAGTTACAGTTACTTTATTAGGTTGCATGAAGAAACTATGAACTTTTGAGTTTATTCCCGCCATTAAAGTCTATGCAGACTTCTCTGCAACCGATTTAGCTGTTTTTGTCAAAGATTTTCGAATTTTTTCTACAGTCGTAGCTTGTTGTTTATACCGAGAGATCTCTCTCTTCGCAAGCGTCCAACACCGCTCGATAGGTCATGACTCCGAACAGTTAGATGGATT